>NC_064307.1:71990759-72295559 GCF_023373825.1 Bactrocera dorsalis | reverse complement strand
GGAAATTGCCTAATTTCCTTTAGTTTGGCTTATGAAAAATATTTGCTGCCATAATCGATACATTTAATGAACTTAAAACTGCTTGCGATGAACTTAGACAAGCTTATTGATGAATAGGTTGGACGCCTAGTCTCATAACGCCGCAGTAAAAAACCTACAACTATTAATTGATGAGTAAGAGTGCTTTAAGAAATTTGTGATTCTGTAGTATGAAAGTATTCGTAGGTAATGAGAGCTATGTTTGTTACTGAGATGCTGAACTGTACAAAAAACGTCGGAAGTAATGAAAACGATCATTGCGATCGCGGTTCAAAGTAAAATAAAGCTGAATTTTTCTGCGGAATATACTTCTACAATATAAACGTTTTTCAGTAATTAATAAACCCAAGCTTGAATTATCGCTACAGGACATCCATACATCGTTAAACATCTTTAAGATCCTTGTATGAAAATCATGTCAGCTTATAGCCGAAACCAAATGCATGCACTCTCCAAACAGTCACCACCATGAGCAGTACAAAACATGAAGTACGATATTACACCCACAATTCTGCACTTGCCTATACTCCAGAGCGCCATTTTCGGCAAAACAGGCAAAGAAATCGAAGAAAGCAAAAATTGCAACACGAACGACCACAAAGCGGAAATGAAGGCAAATCTGTGGCTGGCCTGTCTGAGCCCACTAACTGCCCAATTGTGCTTATGCGCACAGACGAACCAACTCACACATGCAAACAAATATGTATGAATCACACACACACACTTGCTTAGGGGATTTTGATTTCCAAAGCATGTACGCTCGTTTGTTTGGCTGATTTATGCGCATTTAAGCGTTCTTGTGGCGCGCAAAGTGCAATTGGTGTGCATACATACACATATATATATAGTGGGATCATCTATATGTGTATATACTTGCAGTGCTTCGGTTTAGGCAATCAGATGATTATGTCTGATTGAAGCCATTTCGCGCTGCACGTGTCTGTAGTTGGTATGTATTGTTTGAATAAAAAAAACTTCAGCAGGATTTGAAGGAATAGCTAGCTAGCTTTTGATTTGTATTAGAAGATGCTGCCTTAAGAAACTATTGATTATTGACTGTTAGTGACAATGACGAGAGATATTCATTTCTTCAAAACGTGTGTTTGAGATTATTGATCACTTATTCCAATACACTGAGTTGGTTGTTTTATTACTATCAACTAGATGACAACATAAATGAGTGAAGTAATCGAATAATAACCTTACTACTTATATTCTATTTTATTTTTATGTTTTTCATCCATAAAATTTTTCGAAAAAATATTTGTATATACACATATTTTTTTTTTACTTTCTGCCTCTCGTAACATTATATTTAAATTAATTTTATTTTATATTTCTTTTATTTTATTTTATTTCATTTTAATTTATTTTATTTTATTTTATTTTATTTTATTTTATTTTATTATTTTATTTTATTTTATTTTATTTTATTTTATTTAATTTTATTTTATTTTATTTTATTTTATTTTACTTAATTTAATTTATTTTATATTAACTTAAATTAATTTTGTTTAATTTTATTTAATTTATTTATTTTATTTTCTAATAATTTTTTTTATGAATTATTTAATTTTTCTGAATTAAATTTTTTTTTTTTTTGCCTCTCTTCAAACACTCTTATACATGTGACCATCTAACTCCGCGCACCCTTCGCTCTTCCTATTCACGCTCTCCATACACAAAGCTTCAATTATATTCTTACGTATGTTTCTACCCATTTTCGCTTTAAATTCCTTGGAGAATATGGTGATGGAAATGGTGTTAAATTCACGGACAGCGCAGACACTTTTGATGAAATGTTGTTACATTTTCCATGCAGCATACAAAACAAGCGCACACCAACCGTTACATGCGCAAAACGGCAAGGGTGGGCAGCAGTCGAAAATTAGACCGAACTCTAAGCTGACATTGCACTTCCACAATGTTACTTGGTGCGACGGTTTTTCGCAACTTTGTTCAATTTCCAACGCTATTTCCGTTACACTCTTTGCAATACTCCAGCTTCAACTTATATCCAAACATACATATGTTCATATATGAGTACAACCATTTGTTGTTGTGAATTTTTTGTTACTTTTTTCTGTGTTGGACATTATAGAATAAAATTTATTTTCACCTCTCACAAATGCACCGTGTTCAGCATCCCTGGCTGGAAAAAATTGCTAGCAAACACCACCGCTCCCTTTGGTAGCAACGCGCTCGGCTTGGCCGCTTCATGCGCTGGCTGGGCACACATTGCCAGCTGCATACTAATGATTTGCCACACGTGAAATCAACTCATTTGAAGTTCATCAATTATTTAACAGCACCAACAACACCCATACAAACACACACACATACACAAAAGTTGCAGTCAAATGAGCAACAATAATAATAACACTAGTGGCGTACGTAATGGCAAGAGCAAAAAAGTAAAAGTGCCAGAAAGTAACGTGCATGAGTAAGTGATGCGCTGTTGCCGAATGCACGTGTGCTTTACTAAGTCACGCTTGCTAACAGAAATATATCAGTTGTCTAGTATTTGCAACAACATATAGTACATTGGTGTTGGGGTTTTGACAAGGAAGTAGTGCCAAAGCGACCAGTTAGGCAACACGTTTAGTATTATAATCTTTCATAAAGTCGCTAAAAGCCTTCTGCTTATTAGTTAAAGCTTCAAAACATAAAATTCGATACTTTACATTTCAAACTTGATGCAAGATATATAATATTGTGGTATTTTAAGGAAAGAACTACTCTCAATAACAACAAATTAGGGACCTCTAAATACCTTTTGGTCATTAGTTGAAGCTTCGAAACTTGACTTGACAAGCTAGGAACCTCTTTAAGACTTGTAAACTCTAAATATCTTCTTGGCATTAGATAAAGCTACAAGACCTACAATTTGACATTCCAAACTTGATTCAGGAATTAAAATATTCTAACACTTTAGCTTTAAAGACCAGATAATAAACTAATATCTTCTACTTCGAATATTTAAATAGACCTCTATATTCCCTATGCCGAAGATCTTAAGAAGAAATTCGCTTTGGGTTTCATCATAAAAACTTAATTTTTTATACCCAAAATAACTACTTCTCAAACTAGTCCGTTTTCATTCTGTCCTATCTCAATCAGGGTTGCAATTTTATTAGCACGCAGTTGTATAAACATTCGCCTTTGCTTACATACTTATGATAATAAATTTATGTATGAGCGCTTGCTTAGTTTTCCCTTATGAATCATCAATGACTTTTTGAAATGAAAAATGTAATAAAACTGAGTGGAGACTTTACGTTGAGGAAGTGTGCAGAAAAGTAAAGGCCATGTGGACAATAATTTTTCACCGAGTTATAGTAAATAGAAAATTTAAGAAAACTCATCAAATTCATTTGGCTGAAAACTTATTTTCGGTAATACTCGGGTAGTGTTGGATTCAGACCGACTAGAGCTTTCCCATACCGACTACCAACCTTATAGTTATTAACCTATTACTAGAGGTTGATAAAAATTTGTTTGGAGGAAAATAAGCTCAAAGCTCGAAAAGTCAGTGAATTTAGTGACAGATTTTATCGTTTCTTTATCGTGGTTAGGTACGCGGGAAGAGACTAGGCGAAAACAATAAGGTGGCTCTTTTTGAGGGGATTTGTAAACTGTACCCAGAATTCAAAATTTAGTGGAATTGAATATTTTGTACTCCGTAACTCGACTTTTGCTTTTCAATTAAATTTTAGAATAAAATATTCGTTATATTTTGAGTTGTAAAAAAAGTATTGCTTCTGGCACAGGGTGGTACAACTTTCGCATAATTACAAGAAAAGTCCGGATTTTGAGCATTATACAATAAAATACAGAACAAGGTCCAAGATCAACATCTGTACCATATTCCGGAACATATAATTTTTTTTTCGCCATAGAAAAGTCTTACTATTATATCTGCATATGGCTCCATAAATTCTCGGAATAATTAAAGCTTCAGAAAATTCACACAAAACCAAAGAGAATATAATTACATACACGTTTACTTATCAATCAGCTTTGTGGCGTCTTTGCTTTTTCTTGAAATTTAGCCAAAATCAAATCGTATTTGCTTATGTATGGCAACGACAATTGCTGCAATCATTTGAAAGGAAATCTTGTTGAGAGCATTGCAGCAACTTCTTATTTACGAATATCATAAAGATATCAAAATATATGCGCACACACACGCATGCAGCGACAACAAATCAGATTTTCTTCTTTCCACAGGACAGCAACAACAAATCAGATTTTCTTTTTCCACAAGACTAAGTTATTGCAATTCAAACAAGCAATGCAATGTCATGCAGCATTTGACAATCTATTTATATTTGCGTTGGAGTGTGTTGAAGTGTCGTGTGCAATATAAAATTTTCTTAGAATGCTGAAATATAACAGTTCTGTGTGCATATGTATGAAATATTTTATGCAAAATGCAAAATCTGTACTCCACTTGAATTAAAGTTTCATATTTCGTAAGCAAATTGCGAGCAAATCACTTGAGCTTTAAGCTGGTGAAAGCTTACGCATGCGAAACGCATGAGGATTATATAATGAGAGCTTCCAAATACTTTTCATAAAATTTATATAGATTTTTAGATAAATTTCACTTCAATTTTCACTGCTTAATATAGCTAATAGATTTCTTTTAAATTTTCGTCAAGATGTAAATGAAAATTCTGAGAAATGTTTATTTAACTTCTATACATTCTAATAACGAGAAAATCGTAATTTTTAAAGTCTCATAAATGAGAGCATCATTTTTGGAGAAATATGGACCGATGATTTCACCAAACGCGACAACTTTGCTTCTTTACATACCCACTGAGGTAAAAATGGGCCTCATAACAACATAAAATTTGGCTTGAAAACGTCGGATATTCTTGCAACTTTTCAAGAATCCACTCTCCATGGTCTAATTGTGACCTTCTGTAGCTATTTCTTAGAGAAAAATTATTTTCAACACATTACCAAAGAAAGTCTCCCAACACTTTCAGTTCTTTGCCATTATCACCACCACTACGCCCACACCCATAACCAATGTGGCGACTATAGCAATTTTGCTGACTTCTGCAACGCCGCTTGCTGGCGACATTATTCAAGTGTGCTTAAGCATTCGCAACTTTATTACACACATATCTGCACATAAAACTTTACAAATCTCATCAAACTACAAACTACGACTATTTACTCACTTTCGTTTAATGAGTAGTGGCAAAGTTGTGTCATAAACGTGAAGTTGACGCTTGAACACAGTGTGGGGTTGGACGATCCCGAAGGCATCCAAATAAGCAACTTGCGCACTGACGCGGCGTCTGCAACCTTTAAATCAGTCAAACAAATTGGTTCATCAATAAAATGTGGCACATAAAGACTAACCAGTCGGGTCGGCTGACCCACCAGCCAAACAAGCCAGTGCGGCCTGCAAGCTTTTGCCGGCCGGTGCAGGACACGTGACCCAGCAACACTTGCGGCCGTGCTATATTTATGGTATTAAGCGGCAAGAGAAATGGACTAAGCAATTTGCAGTAGCAAGTGTGCATAAGATAAAGTAGCATTTCAACCCCTCAAGCGGTATGGCACCACACACACACACATAAATATACTTAGCATTACAGCATGTGTGTGTAAAGTGTAACGGGGGGTTGAAATGGAACTGACTTGGCGGTAATCTGACAAGCTGGCACATAAAGTCAGACACTTGTTCTCAAGGCAGACTGTTGCACAAATGAGGGTGGCTTTAACATTGCACACCCTCACATCCACTTAAACATACAAACAGATGTATTTATGTGCAGAGTTTGTTGTGTATTTATGTGTTTGTGGGCGTTTGCTGCGTTGCTTGCAACTTGAGCTTTTTATTATATGCTTTTGCGGCCGACTCAGCTTATTTAGTAAATTAAAACTACTTTTCTTGTGCTTAATTAAAATCCCGTAAAATTAGCGCAAACACAGGCAAGCGACGCGCGACGCAACATTACATGCCTCAGTAAGCAGCCACTCTGAGTTATGTTTGGGGCAAGGCAATGAGCTAACTAAGTATGTATAAACGGTTTTATTTCTTTTGAGGAAATTGTGGCGAGACAGCGACGCACTGACGCAATATCGCCCTCTTGCAACACATACAACAAATACACTCACTTTGTTGGTAATTTCGATGTGTTGCAATTAAAATAAGTCTGTAGTTCTTATGCGAATTAGTGATGCTGGGCAGCTGCCTGGTTGGTTGTTAAGACTTTTAAGGCTTCTTAGAAATTTATTTTTAAATTTCAGCCTTTGATATTAATAAACAGCGTTCGGATCTTATGGCCTATTATATAGGAGTTATGGATTCCACAATTAACCAGCGTTCTAAGCTCTCCAAGGCGTCTTTTAAGGTTTAGAATAAAATGAAAGTATCTGACTTTGCCATCAGAAAAAGGGATCGTACAAATGCCCAGCTCATTCAGTACCCTTCCCTTCCCTTATCGCCGCAACACGGCACTTATCAATAAGACCGCTAATATTTGATCTGTAAAACTATACATAAACCTCAGTCAGCTTCATTAAATACAAACAAATATTCTTTGGAATATCACTCTCGAAACTTAGGCGAATCCATGATAAAATATTATGTTGAAATTTAGCTCTTAACCAAATATATATGTATATAATAATCTTCTCCAAATATATGTCCAATATAACGATCCAGCAAGTTCAGTTTTCTGAAGAACTGGACGCAAATGTATCAAGATTATGATGGTCGCCATTGCCGTTCTCACCATTGAAGAAATATGGACCACACCAAATCGTTGATTTTTCTGGATAAAATTGCAGCTTTTGAATCTCTTTAGGTTGCTCTTCAACCCAATTGCGGCAATTTAGCTTGTTTATATACTCTTTGAGCCAGCAATGGGCCTCATCGCTGAACAAAATTTGGCATGAAAATGCCAGAACTTCTTGGAACTTTTCAAAAGCCTATAGAGCAAAGCGATGTCGTTTGGGAAGATCGAACGGTTTCAGTTCTTGCACAAGCTGTATTTTGTACGCTTTCAATTTAAGATCCCGACGTAATATCTTCAAGTCGTTTCATACGTCAGTTCGGGTCCGAGTCGTATCCTCCTCCTTACAAGGTGGTGACATCATTATATGTATTGGTACTCTAGAGTAGTTCTAAAAATATTTATGAACTTAATATTTACTACTGTTATCTGCAGATACATTATTTGTTCACAAAGAACTATTTGTGCTGTTGTTGGTTTTTTTCACAATTTCCATTTTCTTCGAAATAACGGGTGATTTTTTTGAGATTAGGATTTTCATGCATTAGTATTTGACAGATCACGTGGGATTTCAGACATGGTGTCAAAGAGAAAGATGCTCAGTATGCTTTGACATTTCATCATGAATAGACTTACTAACGAGCAACGCTTGCAAATCATTGAATTTTATTACCAAAATCAGTGTTCGGTTCGAAATGTGTTTCGCGCGCGTGTTTTGTTCAGCGATGAGGCTCATTTCTGGTTGAATGGCTACGTAAATAAGCAAAATTGCCGCATTTGGGGTGAAGAGCAACCAGAAGCCGTTCAAGAACTGCCCATGCATCCCGAAAAATGCACTGTTTGGTGTGGTTTGTACGCTGGTGGAATCATTGGACCGTATTTTTTCAAAGATGCTGTTGGACGCAACGTTACGGTGAATGGCGATCGCTATCGTTCGATGCTAACAAACTTTTTGTTGCCAAAAATGGAAGAACTGAACTTGGTTGACATGTGGTTTCAACAAGATGGCGCTACATGCCACACAGCTCGCGATTCTATGGCCATTTTGAGGGAAAACTTCGGACAACAATTCATCTCAAGAAATGGACCCGTAAGTTGGCCACCAAGATCATGCGATTTAACGCCTTTAGACTATTTTTTGTGGGGCTACGTCAAGTCTAAAGTCTACAGAAATAAGCCAGCAACTATTCCAGCTTTGGAAGACAACATTTCCGAAGAAATTCGGGCTATTCCGGCCGAAATGCTCGAAAAAGTTGCCCAAAATTGGACTTTCCGAATGGACCACCTAAGACGCAGCCGCGGTCAACATTTAAATGAAATTATCTTCAAAAAGTAAATGTCATGAACCAATCTAACGTTTCAAATAAAGAACCGATGAGATTTTGCAAATTTTATGCGTTTTTTTTTTAAAAAAAGTTATCAAGCTCTTAAAAAATTACCCTTTATATAACTATTGATTTTGCTCTCATCGTAAGCTTCCCTCCCAGCAATATATGTATTTGAAATATGCTTAATTTGTAACATAAATTTCGACTGTAATAAAGCAAAAACAACTGCAATGCAAGAAAATTACAACAATTTCGGTGGTTGAAGTCGGAGATAGAAGCAACAGTGTGGACAGTAACAGCAAACCGGTAGCCGCAGAAAGAAGTCAGCAAAGTGAGGGTGAGTGAAGTGATGCTACTCGTATTTGGGGTGTAGTTGGTAGTGAAAATGAAGCTGCGCGCAAAGTTGGGGGTGACCTCAAAGGCAAGTTCAGTTGCAGCCAGAGTAACTCAGAGCTTTTTCGAACTAATTTTCTTTTTACCCAATTTTAAGCAACTGCTGTTTGTTTGCTGGCAATAAATCGTAATTTTTTTTTGTTAAACTTAACACAGCAAAATTTTGAGATGTGCAGTTCATTCAACCCAAGCAGCAGTTCATTGAAGTTTTAGCACTTCTCTGACACAACAGTTGTTTGTGCGTGTGTTTACTTCGGGAAAGTGTGACACGTAGCGAATTTGTGTTATGAAATTATTTCCGGTGTGATTAGACGTGAGTTTCTTTGACCATTCTGCCTTGATGTCGTTTGTCAACCGCTATTAATGCTGTAATGGCTGTGGCAGGCAATTTTTCTTCACAACCTTTTGTACATTTTTTGTTGAAACGTGCTCTATCAGCCTATTTAGGCTATTTACTAGAGCGTGCGCAATTTTGTGACCGGGTGTTACCAAATAACCGTGATTTGGGTTAATGAAAACTAATTTGTTTGGATTAGTTAGTTGGCTTTTTAAGGAAAAAGATTTGTGGAATACGCTTTATTTTGTACAGTAAAGTTTGTGATGCAAAGAGGGCGGGAAATAAATTTCTTTTTTTATATTTTATTGGGCCGATTGTTCTTGCGGAAGTGATTAACGGTTTCATTCGTAAACAAAATGGGCTTTGAGTAGAATTTTTGATTTGTTATGGGTAAATTTTGGTAATTTGTGAAACTTATTGGTTATAAATGAAGGATTTTAAATGAAATATGTTTTGAGGGTCTTTCGATTTCTTGAAAATTGTTTAAATAAAACTTTCTTCATGCACTTATGCTTCGATTATCGACACTACTTACTTAAAAAAAACCGGCTGCCTCACTTTTTCTCTTTCGTAGTCAACTTACTAGCATACATTTAGACTGAAACTGTTGAAATAAAGTTCAATTAGCATAACTTTAGGCGGAAGCTTTTCAAATAACAAGTTTTTCATGCTTTTAGTATCGACTCTTATTTACTAAACTCAAGCGACTTCCCAGAACTAGTATTTGTTCTCTTTCGCAGTCTTAAACCTAAGCACAACCAGCAGGTAGCATACTTTTAGGCATAAAAATTTAAAAAATGTATTCTTGCTCAAAGTATGAGATGAGCACTGCTCAAATGGTTTATAAATCATAATTTTTGTATTAAGAAATAAGTTCACGTTGAGGGTGTAACTCATGTTTACCTTCTCCTCTCTTTCCTTACGGTAATACCGTACGGAAATAAGACAACGGCAACAGATCGTGGTAGAAAATCCTAAGTAAGACCTTTAACATTCCTTAAAAGTAAGAGTTTGCTATGAATTTTCAATCATTTGATGTGCTGCTGCATTTTTTATGACTCCAATATTTGTTGAGAGATTTTATGAGATTAAAGAGAATTAAAGAATATCTCCAAAGGCTCACAAAGCTGATTAATCTTTGCGCTGTAAGACATATTACCATACTTAAAGTTCAGTATAAATTATCTGCGCCAGTGCATAATATTTGCAACTAAGTGTAAACTTACAATTTTAACATATTTGCTAACCTCATCCTAAATGTAGGCAATGATTTTTTATCATGCAGGAAACTACTCTTAACTGTGGATCTATTGAACTTAAAGCAGCCAAAGCATGCACTCTTTATTTGTTGCATTAAATTGCACTAACCCTTACCTGATATTATATTTCTATATCTCGACACTGCTAGGCCATTAGCCTTCGGGCCTAATCACTATATTTCTTACAAACGCGCAGGCAATTCGCCAGAAGACACATCACGAACAATAGTGCCTGGAACAAAAATATATATATACATGCATTTTAATTAAGAAAGAAACACCATATCAATAAGAAATTGCTACAAAATAGAAGTACATAAATAAAATAAAAATCCAAAGCTGCAGCAGCAATCTTCACCTTATCTAACTGCAAGCACATGAAGTGCAACATAGCAAGCTCACACCAAACCGTAGTTGATTTGAAATGCATAAAATAAACACACACACAAACACATTTGTCTGAACTACGCGCACAAGCTGCAGCAGCAGCCACCAAGAAAAGGCTAACGCCAGCCACAACACCGGCTGCCAGTCGGCTGCGCGCCAACAAATTGCGCGGCGCTCAATGCACAGCTCACTTGTGGTGCACTTGAAAACCGCCGTGGCATGGCAAAGTGGCAAACAACTAACAAATGCGACCAGCCACTCGCGGCGCGGGCAGCAGCTGCCAGACGGACACTTGGCAGAGTGGAATCAACGCGCTGCAGCGCGGCAAAATAAAAATGAGAAACTATTGCCAGTCGCGGCGTTTGCGAAGAAAAAAAATTGTTATACAAAAAGTCGAAGAATATAAGCAAAAACCGCTAGGAGAATCCCATTTAATTTCTACAACTATCCGATATGCCCATTATGCGCGCAACTTGCTCCCTCCAACCGCCGGTATTGTCCGTGCTGTGTGTGATACAAATTATTTTCTTTTATAAACTGCACTTCCTCGGTAACCGGTGCATTGACATTGCTGCGCTGGAATAGCGGAAAATTTACCGTTATAACGATAAAATTTATGCAATAGCGATAATAACGAACAGCAGGACATTTTCACATTCTTTGAAATGAGTTTTTGTTGGACGAAGTTATGGCGCAGTAAACCACAAGGTTTAACGAAGGCACAACTGAAGACCGTTGGATCAAAAATTGAAACGAATGAAAATTAAACCGATTTGGCATTTGGAATTTGGGAAATTTAGCCGGAAATTTTACCGCAGCAGGTTTTGGCCCAACCGAAGGCCAAGACTATCTGTAAAGTGTTATAGAACTACTGACCGACCAGTTCTGAAGTTTATAATGGAAAAACTTCGAGAGGACAAGTCGCAAATGAACCAGACTCTCGACTAATTGATGACAAATGGAAATCGGGCAGAACTAGACTTATAGGGTTGAGAGACGAGTTATAAAGTAGAATATTTGAGAGTTTTAGATGTTTATAGAACAAAAAATGTGAGAAAAATTACCAAGGACTTGTCCGCTTTCAATCAATCGGACTTACGGGCCCGAAAAAAGCTTAAAAGTGAAAGAATCACAGGAAAATTGTCCAAGATGAACCCGTTTTCCACCACAGTCGGAGCTACGTAGCCGGAAGGAGCTTAAATGTGGACTTAAATATTGCAAGAATCGGAAAAAAATTATAAAAGATGAACCCGTTTTCAGCATAGCCTGGCTTACGGAACCGGAAGGCGCTTAAATAATGGAACAACTGGAGGAAAATTATCTAAGATAAATCCGATATTACGACATGCGGGTCTAAGTAATCGAAAGAAGCTTAAATATTCAAAAAATCGAAAGAAAATCATTATAGACGAACCTCATTTCTCCACATACGGTCCGACGTATCCGGAAGTGCTTAAATAGTGAAAGAATCGGAGGAAAACTATCAAAGATGAATCCGTTTTCACGAGAGTAGATAGGCTGCTACAATAACAGCAAAAAAAAACAGACGGAAGTAATCTTAAATAAGGCTTTAAATAATGGACCAGTCCAAAATTAAGAACTACCTTTAACTGCTCTAAAGAAAAGTCTTCGACAGTTTCGAAGCCTCTGAACCCGATAGACAAGAATGAACTAAAATTTCAACTAGTAAGGAAAGTAAGCCAAAGTTTCCTGGCAGAAACCGATTAAGAGTTACCTTGGGTTCAACTGCAGCTGAACTCAAAATCCAAAGTGAAAGACCATCTAGCTTAAACAGTAGTCTAAAAGCTCACTGGGAAATATTGCATCACCTTTGAGCTCTTAACGATTTACCACAGATATGTAAGTATTATTGTGTCTGTCAACGTCGTATCGGTTAAAAATGCAAAAGTTTAACTAGAAAATACGACATTTGCTGGAGAATAATCCGCCACAAACCGAACCGTACCGAAGCAAACCTATTCAACGGCGAAGACGCGCATACCCCGTTACATTGCATGCTTTCATTCCAAGCGAAAATTTGTTGTAGCAGCTTTTGCGTCTTTATAACGGTATCGCCAATGCAATTCTGTTTTATTATAGTTTTTCTGTTGCATTTCCTTTAAAATTGTTGCACGCTCATTTTCATTTTTTTTTATCCTGCAAGGAGGTTGAAAATTTCCGCAAGCTTTTCGCTTAGAATTTTAATGAGGATAATTTTCAACGGAAAATCACATAAAAAATTGCGCATAAAAAATAATTGTGTGGCAAAAGTGTGTGGCAGCAAGCAACACATTTCAGTTGTATTATGATTATGCCACGAATTATTATTAGAACGACGCTAAAAACGCGCACACACACACATGCATACATATTTACATATTTAGCCAAATAGCATTTGCAGATAAGAAATCGTAATAATGGCAAGTCAAACGTCAACTCAAAGTCATTTACACATTTTTTTTTTGGTGTTACCTTATCCTGACAGTCACCGGCGGCGCGCTGTCGCATTTTTCGCTAAACTCTTTCGTCTAACTCCGCTTCTTTCTCTTGCCTTTCCTTTTCACTCTTTCGCTTCTTTTGCTTTTTGCGCTGACATTCGGTGTGACGCTGTCGTAACATTCTTACACGCACACCTCTTGATTATTATATAACCGTTATGTTGCTTTAGCTGTGTCACGTCGCTGTTGCTGTGCTTATCGGATTCAGACTTAAATGTGAAAGGTGAAAATGACACTTTTTTCATTATGCTCATACTCGCTTACTTTGTTCTGTGCTTCTAATTTTCCAGCGCATATCAAACGTATGAAAAGCCATGGCTTTGTGCCCGAAAAAATTCCAATGCGTTTATAGCTGCCGGTGGCATTGACTCAGGCGGCGCCTTACGTGGCACTTGTGTTAGTGGTTTTGGCTGTGTGCAGTCGCTACGCTCAAGTGCAACATTTCCATTGGCGTCGTCGACAATCCGCGCGGAATTCAAGACACTGCCAGACCTAAGTGCCAGACATAATAAATAACTGTTAATTGCTGCACGATTTTTCCACCGATTAGAGTTTTACAATCAAACGATTTTCGCCGATTCGCCGCTTTTCTTCGACTGCCAGTTGCAGAATCGTGACAATTATAGTTTTGCGCTACAGTCGGTGATAACTGACCTTTTAATGAAAGCAAGTCGACTTTAGCTCTTATGTGGTAATTTAGGCCTAGCTCATCAAAAAACCGTTAGTATAACGAAGCCCACGATAATTTTGTGATCTCAAATATCTTTTTGCATGAATTTTGTAAATATAACAAAATTTTCTATTCGAATTGGTCTAGTAAGGCAGCAACGAAGGTTCATGCGCTTGCACAGGAGGAGCAAGAGAAAACGGACACCGTGAACCCTATAATCTGTAAAAATTCTAGTAAACCCAAACCATTCCGAAGCATTGAATAGCAGTTTTATGGCGTCAAAATTTGATGTATAACTATAGGGTTAAGATGGCTGATCAAAGATCGCAGATGAAGAACTTCTGTGGACGAACTTAAAAATAAGCAAAAACGCCTAGCAGCCAGTGCAAGTATTCACAGATGTTTACCTTCCATTCCCGCCAGCTCGGCCTGAAGTCTGGAAGTATGCTCTTCTAAGTGCTTAAGTCTTGACATCCCAAACACGGGACAGTCAAGAAGGAAGTGTTGAGTTGTTTCCACCTCATCTCATTCAGCTTCAGATAGCGGTTCTAAAGTGCCTTTTCTTGTTAGCTCATCAGTTTTACAGTTTCCTGCGATTCCGCTGTGGCCTGGCACTCACACCAGTCTTATCAGAAAGAGTGTCTATACTATTGATAGCGAGGTTAGGCACTTTTTCAGCAGCCCTAAACGCACTGTTAATGAGTTCCAGTCTAGTATCACCGCTTTGCTATTCAAGTGGATGGTCATTTCTCTGTAGGAGGCTGCGGCAGCGGTTTTCTAGACTTCCAGCACAATTTTTGCTGAAGAAAATGTAAATTCTGCTTCTCATACAAGATACAGCAATTCACGATCACATATGCCAAACCTACAAATTCGGTTAATAACTCGCAATTGCCTTCCTGTTTTGAAGTAATTGAACTCGCGCACGTGCAGGCCATAATTGCGAAATATTTCAAACACAATTTGCCGAAATACGGAAGAATCAAAAGCAATAAAAGAATAAAGCATGTATTTCTACTGATAATTGGAGCATAATTTAAAGGATTAACTGGAAATGCTATGCTGACTGCTGGACGGGTTGCGTGACTCTGCCAAGCTGCCAAGCGCCAACACACTTGGCTGACTGCTTGTCTATTTAAGTGTGTAAGAATTTAAGCTGACAAAATTTCAACGATGAAATTTCAAACAACTTCGCATGTCTATGTATGCGCTTCGTTGCAGACGCTTGAAAATTTTTATTATTTCGCTATTTTAATGCTACTTTTCATTTCAAGCAGCTGAAAGTAGACGCCAACTCATGTAATGTTGCCTACTTTTCGGCGCATTGACATGAGTTGAGTTTCGTGGAAGCTACAAACACATGTGCGCGATAATTGTCATTATGTAAGTAGTTAATTTAATGCAACAAAATTTTCCAAATGAGTTTAACATAAGAAAGCGTCACAGGCAAGCGCAGGCGGCAGCAGATGAAACAGCAAAGCATGAAATGATATTAAAATAAGCATTTGAAAGAATTGAGCGAGCATAAAACATAATATTAACGAGACACACTCAACACACGCGCACACTGATGGGAAATTTTAACATTTTAATTAGGTTTTTTACGCTTTCTTCTTTCATACGCTTTTAATTTGAGCGCTTAATGTGCGCCAAACACGCCAAAGACGAGCGCGCGCTTGCTTTTTTGCATGTGAACTCATGTATATGCAAGCGTGGAGCTAAATTTCAAATGAGCTTTCAGGCGACGTCGAATGCTGAGTTGCTTGCGTCTATCATATAACACATTAACACACTAATACATGCACATATACACACACATATGTGTAGATACACAACTCTACAACTGTTATGTGCGCGCTTTTGTGTATTTTTTTGGCAGTAAATACAAAAAAAGCGACTTCAAAACTCCTTTGGCTTCAACTCTGCGTGCACTGAAAATTTGTTTAACCGTTATGAAAATTTGCCATATCAGCATTTGCTTCATTATTATTGCACTAAGCGCAAGTAGTTGCAAATGTATTATACAAATTAATATGCAACATTTCCATTAACGTTTATCTTAATTGCTCTTTGCGCTGTATGCAGCTTCGTTGTAGACGAGAATCGCTTATTCTCACTTTGCGCGGCTTGAGTTTCTTATTTCTACCACGGCGCATGCAGACAACTCGAGTGGGCGGCGGCTTTCAACTGGCGCTGGCTACACGTTTTGCTAGAACAGCAGACTTTTTTATTAAATTAATTAAAAAATTTAAGCATGCTAATTTGAACACTTAAAGTGCACTTAAAGCATAAATTGGCATATGTAAGATTTAAGAAAGGCAAAATTGGATTACTTGTGCATTTTCTAAGTTCATTAGGGAGCAAAGCCAGCATTAGACGCTAAAAGCAGCGATTGCTTGAAATTTTTTTTTTAATTAATGACTTTCAATCTTAAATAAATAAAATAAATAAATAATATTGAATAAAAATTAATAATAATTAATATAAATAATTACACCAAAGTCAACAGTCATCATGTAGGTCAATACCAGTTCAGGAACTACGAAATTTCTGAATGGGCTGAAGACGGACCAATGTGAGATGGAAGGACTTAGGGGCATATGGACATCCGTAACGATGACAGCTGTTGAAAATGCAGGGAATGAGAGAGACGCTGGACCACCTTCTCAACTTATATCCGTCCTTATCTGAAACTAGGCTTGAATATTTAGGAACTTCGCAGTTCAAGAGACTGGATGAAGCGTCAGAATTCAATATCTGTCTCTATTAAACATCGCAAAGCGTTGACATCCTGCACCTCCACGTAGGTCGCTATATGGTGTGATAAACAGCTAGCGTTAGCTACCAAGTCTATAAACTGGTTGAGAATTTCACAAAAACAAAGAAGCAATTGATTTAAATCGTTTAGCCATTTGCAGTATTGATCCGGTAGCAGCAGTTCTGAGAAAATAACATCTACTCGAAAAGAAAAGAACGTGTGCAAAATTTCAAATCGATACCTCAAAAATTTAGAGGATTAGTCGCTTATCAATAAACCGACAGACAACCGGACTCAGCTCGTGCTGATCATTTACGACCCTTATACACCCTACGTAGGGTATTAAAACGCTTCCCTGATAGCTAATTCCACAATTTATGGGTGAAAAATTACACCAATGTCCAACCTTAAAGCTGATATCAGGCATGGCATTGTCTCTCTGTAATACGAAAATATTTTAAAAGCTGTCAGGAGCACAAAATACACTGAACTTAAGCTTGCTCAGTTTACTTGACTTTGTTTACATATCAGAAGTAATTCAAGCAACCTATGACTGCATATTATGCACGATAAATTTTTAATAATACTAAAAAATACCTTCGTATATAATAATCTGCAATATTAAAAGCGAGAGCAGAAAATGTTTCCACAAAAACAAAATAGTACACTCAGTTCATATGCATGAATATGTGCCAACAACGTAAGATTGTAAAAATTTATATGCCTACTTAACTCACACATACACACACACACGGGCAATTACATAAAGGCCACACACAGCGCCCTCACAGACAACAAAGCACTTCACCTACTCACCTACAAATTGAAACTTGCAGGACAACAAAAAAACGTTAATCAGCGTAATACAACAACAAAAAGTGTAAGCGAAAGCGTCTACAGTCAGCAGCATGCGATTCCATTTGACCTACTTATGCATGTATATATGTGCAAATATAAACAAATAAATGTACCAACACACAGACAGAGAGAGAAAACCATGTAAGCAATTGTTGGCTTACACATGAGTATCCATAACTGTATTTTGTACGGTTGAGAGCGCAAAAAATGAACGCCGCAACCGCCATTTTATGATGTGCTCATCAAAAGATGAGAAGCGGAAATGTGAGGCATATACTCGTAAAAGTGAAATGAAATAACAGTAAAATGACAGGTAGAGGTTTCGCTGCTAACTGCTGTGCTTTTATTTTCTATGGCAGTTTTTATTGTTTATGTAAATAGTTGTATATTAAAGTACAAGCATTTTTTATTATTATCGTTTCTGTGCACCCAACACACCTGTGAGGCCTATAAGAGGCAGAACTAACTTTCAGTTTGGCTTATGAAGTACAGTGATGCAATTTCTTATCCATTATTCTGAATCGTTAGACTTGCCTTAACTCGATAATTTATTCAGTGGCCTATGGAGCCTGAAACTCTTGAAGAACATCTGCTAATATACAGCTGAGCATTCTGCAGACGCAGGACAAAGTCCGTTGGATTTTTTGTTTCCAAATAAGATCACAACGCCTCAATAGCACCTAGCAGTATATTGGAATTCAGCAATGTGCTGAGGCTAAGTGAGTCGTTGTGACTTAGAAGAGGGCACAATAGACCTTAGGTCACGGCGCAAACCACATTTATTTATCTATCTATCCAAGTGGCCTTGGGTCTATGAACCTTGCTAAGCTTTATGAATTCTCCCAGATTTACAGTTTGTTAATTTATTACCCGGGTGATAAATAGATATTCGTTAACAGCTACAGAACATGACAAAAGGTTATATGTAGTCGAAAAAACTACTCAAAAAATCACCCACAAATTACACAAAAAATTACCCAAAAATGCCCCAAAACAATTACCGCAAAAAATTACCCCCAAAAAATTACCCCAAAAAATTACCCAAAAAAAATTATAAAAAAAAATACCCAAAAATATTATCCAAAACAAATTACCCAAAAAAATCATTCAAAAAATTAACAAACTTCTCTGGGTTCTAACAATGAACAAAATGTCGGTGGATCTGAAAAAAGGAGTCTATGTTGTAACCTATACGCTATGTGAGAGAGAATACCTTCGAAAACCTTATGTAGACAATTTTAAAAGTTATAAGGCCAGCTACTTGAGACAAATTTTAGACAGAATGCTTTGTAAAAGAATGGTGGACACCAGATGGGCTTTATATCGCTCTCTTTTTTTCCATCAAAAGTTTAGCGTTTTTCTCTGATTTCTCAAATTTATATCTTAAACTAAATCAGACACTATGCTGCGACTTATAGCCATTGCCCCTGTCAGCTAAGTCTGCTATGTTTCTAAAATAATATTCGTCTAAAATTGGTTATTTTGCTTCTTCGATCGATTCTTAGCAGCAAACAAATGCTTACGTGGCGCTCCACTTTACATTTTTCTGTTTGAAAAAGCTTATTCCATGCCATTTAAGTTTAATTAAGTTGCAGAATATTTCTGCGCAACAACAACCATTGCCGGCGCTTTCACAAAATGCAAAAAAATTGAGAAAATGAAACAGCAATTCCATGCATGCTGAATGAAACAATAAAAACTGAAATAACATACAGTTATAATGACGGCAAATGCAAGCGAAAGTAAAAGTTATGCCACATAAAAACAGCAACAAAGTAGCAAAAAGCAAGTAAAAATTATAACACAAAATTTTTTGCAACATTCTACACTACCATCTTCTGTGTTATCAGCTATGAGCGCTAAGCATAGGACAAACTCATTTTCATATATGAACACATAATCTTTTGCCATACACATACACGTACACACACATATGTACCGGTAATTACAGTGTTTTCTCGATTTTTTGCGCCTCGTAACCAGCTTTTGACTTCCTCGACCGGTCTTGTTGCTAACGTGCCTTGTCTCTGTCTCTCTCTCGCTCTGTCTCTGCCACTGTGCTGCCCTTCCGCTGCAGCGTTTACTTCCTTTTTCCTTTGCGGATAGCCACGTCGTCAGCGGATGTGGTGGCGCACATGTTTGGGCTGTCAGCAATTGTCGGTGTACTTTGTAACAGTTACCTTTGTCGCTTGCCATTTGCCGGCACATTTGTATGCTTTGCTTATGCTGGTTTAAGCGAGCCTTGCTTAGTGGTATACGCATTCAATTTTAAAATTTTTGAAATTAAATGGCTGTGGAATAGTATGCGCAGCTATTACATATGCATACTGTGCGAGTGCATACTATGCGAGCGTTAACTAGCATTGTTGAGGATATTCACAATGTAACACATTTTAAGTTGAGTGGAGAGTTTTGTGATACTTTTATTCTAAAAGGCAAAGATAATGCCGATTTATGCTAACACTTGGTACGATATCTGGTCGCCCATATTTTTAGAGCTACAGTACATGACAAAATGTTAAATGTAGTCGAAAAAACTACCCACAAAATTTCAAAAAGAATTCCTAAAAATTACCAAAAAAAAATTTCCAAAAAAATTTCCCAAAAAATTTCTTAAAAAAAGTTAACCAAAAAATGATCTAAGAAACGATAAACACTCAAGTGTTCATGTTTCGTATTCGAGTCGCGTTACTCACATTTTTCCAAACGCTCTCTAAAAAACTCTCCCAAAATATTTCTCAAAAAATTTTGCTAAAAAATTTCCCAAGAAAATTTCTTAAAAAGTTACCCAAAAATTCCACAAATAATTATCCAGAAAGTTATTCAAAAAACTATCTAAGAAAGGAAAAACATGCAAATGTTTGTTCGTGCTTCGCTATCGAGTCCCTTACTACAACTTTCACTCTGTATTTTTATCACGTCACTAGACTTACCAAATCCACACTCTCTCTAATAATACCATCCAGTTAATTAAACCCATTACTACACCACCTAGAATATACACAGAAAAAATTTTCATTGCCAACACAACGTTGCACTAGGCTTGCCTACTGAGTAGTGGCATAATTTTTGTGTTAATAAGCTTATTATGTAAATAATGCGCTAATTGCATTTGCATTTTTCATACATTTACATGTGTTGCATAAAATGAACAAAAAGAGAGCGGTGGATTTTACAATCAGAGGTAAGAGATGATAGAATGAGCAGCATTAATAAAATAGTTGTCACTCATGCTTAGCCCAAAAAAATGCAAGGAAGAGTGGCGATATAAAACTGCTAGGGAAATAAGCCTAGATATTATTTCAGAAGAGTTTTTGCTCCACAAAAATCTACAAACTGCTTTGACTAGTTTCACGAAATTTTCGCAGCTTTGAAAATAAAATTCACAGAAAGGTTTCTAACTTTCTTAGCTTACAATCAAAGTAGACGCAAACCTACACGGTGATCTACTCACTCGTTGAATTTTACTTTAGAAGAAACTGCCAAGCCAATCAGTCACTTTGTGCTCATCAAGCTCTCACTAAAGAAATATATACACTGCTCTGGTATGCTTCCAGTAATTGCTGTCTGCTGGCAATCAATAAGCCTAGCGCCTGTTTTGCTTACTCCTCTAACTCAATTCATCATTTCTGTCTGACATTCTTTATCCAGGCAGGCGCCTGACCCAAATCACATTAACTAAATCTAAAAACTTTAAGATGGACACATGCTTGCGGCAATTATGCTATGCCTTTATGCTATTTTACTGCTCTCAATTAAACGCCGCGAGTTGCTGGACTTCATTTAGCTGCCCTCTTCGTATCGGTCTGACTTTTTAAAATCATTTGCTAGTTTATTTTCTATGTTTTTGTTATATGCTGTACGCTGTATTGACCGTTGTTTTTATCAGTTAGCAATAAATTTCTAAGCCCTAAGGCACATAAATTGAACCTTTTTCACCATTCATTTGGGTCTCTATCGTCTTTTTGGTCATTTCCGTTTGCTGCGCCCATAAATATGCTACTAAAGCTGTCATTTAAGACTTTTTTCTTAATTTTTGTTGTTATTGCTGTTGCTGTTGTTGTGGCGACACTTTGAAAAACATTTTGTTGTAGTCATCAATTACCAATACATACATATATCGCGCTAAGTAAGCGGCTACTCTGGGTCGCTAGGTCGTATACGTAACCTTTATGCAGCATTTTAATTGCTTTGCTCTATTTAATTGAATTTTGCTTGCTGTGAAGAGCATATAATTTTTTAGCATACAAAGTGTTTGAAAATTATTTTACAAGATGAAAAAAGTAGTTTTCAATCATTTTGTGGGGCAAAAAATTATATGATTTCACAGAAAAGAGGCATCAAAGAAAAGTTAAGCTTATAGATTTCTATTCACTTAATAAATATTATGTTAAAATACATTTCAAATTTCACAAATTTAACTCAAATTCAAGTTTTAAGATTTCGTTATACCCACTTTTATTATTTATATGTTTATCAAAGCTTTTTCGGCTCTTATTTTTCAACTAAAAAATGGTTTCGTAATTGAAACGTCTCCCAGCGGAGCCATTTGCATTGCTCCAGCACAGTATAAAGTAGTTTGGCAAAAAATAAGGTCGCAGAAAATCAATGTCGCCATGGGAAATATCATTCACGCTACTTATTTTCTTATTTATTGTCATTGCCTTGAAAAAGTAAACAAGCAAGACGCAGTAGCAGAAGAGAAGTCATGTATATACTGACATACAAAAAATGAGAAAGAATTATGCAAACAAAAATTCTTGATTTTTTAACAATTTGTGTTATAAAACATTTTTTTAAGAATTCAGTATACAATATATGATACAAATTTAGTTGTGTTATTATATATTTTTGCTTTCTGTATTGAAAGTTAATTCTTCTTAACCTGATTTAAGCATAAAATCGTCTTTCTATTTAAATTAATATAAATAAAAAACTCTTATATATATACTTTACAGTTATATACTTGATTTTGAAACCGCTTTATCGTCTACTCTATTGACGCTCTTCTTCCACGCTTTGCGGTTTATTGCGCTCCCATTTCTCTGACTTGTCGCGTCGCAACCAAATTCGGTCACTAGCAGCATCGTCACTGTGGTTATATTTTTTTTTTTTATCACTATGCGGTTTCTTTTACATCGCCTGTTTACCATTTTCGTTGCCAAAGTCTTTTATTTTCTAAGCTTTGTAGTTTTTTTTGTTGACCATACTTTGTTGTTTGTTTTTTGAAAAAAATTGATTTTACGGTTTGTCTGCCTATTCAATGGCTGTTCTTTCTATTTTTTATATCTACAGTGGAATTTTCCGGCGTCTATTGGCATTTGTAGACATTTTTTCCAAACACATTAGTCTGACTGGTCCCATTTTAATCCCTTGGGTATATAACTTAGACCTTTTTTCTGTACAAAAACACATTCTTTTACTTTTGCCTGTCACTTAAAGGGAATGTAGGGTGTGCTTTTATACGCGATTGACCCACGAAGCGGCACTAAATACTCACAAGAACTTTTCGTACCTTTTTGAATGAAATCCTGTTTTGACAGAAATGTCTCTAAGCGTAAACATTAAAGTCGTCACTAACTTTGTGGCACAATTGTGCTTATAAAAGCTAAGAAATATCACTATTTTCAGATATAGAAATTCAATGATCATTTTTAAAGCATACCTTTTGGCGACAAGTATCACTTGCTGGCTTGCATTTGCATGTAGGTCTCAGAAGTCTAATAAAAAAGCATTTTTGCATGGAAACAAGTTTTTTTTTTTTAAATTATATACCAGTTGACAACCTCTCTGCAGAATATTGGTGAAAGTTATAGGAAGCAAAATTAGAATTTGTTTTTTTCCGGCAGATGGCTCTTCTCAGATCCCTAAATTTCTTATTTTCTTCAGATGGCGCCACGCGGCGACTAAACATGGCGCTATTTAGAGACCTCTATTTCTCATTTCCGCCAGATGACGCTCTTCATAGTTTTTTCAGCACTTACTACTCAAAACTTGCAATATTATCAAAAGTATTTCTATACATCACAGACCTACCATCCACGAGTGCGCATTATGCATCACGGCTTAAGGCTTTGTTGCCAATAGCAACGCGAAAAATGTTTGGAGTTTGGTGACTTTATTTGCCTTTGTGCCCAAAAGCTGCTTATATTGTTCAATCAAAATGTTGCACCAAATGCGTGCAACACATAGTAATTAACTGCAAATTGGAAAGGCTACTTTAATTTTGAAAATAATTTTGCAGTGGCATTTAAATTATGCAAATCTATGTGGCTTTAAATAAGCGGCGCCAGCGACAAGGTATTATGCAACATGAACGCACACAGCTAGTCATACAAAATGCTTGCCACCAGCGTCCACTAAAACACACACGCACTTTTGCTAAAGTGAGGCATGTCTGTTGCGTTGTGCGCAATTGCAGCCGTGCGCTTGCATGTGGCAAGTTATTATACGATTGCACATAATATTTAAGTGCGTACATGCCACACGTGTTAATTTACAATTGCCGCGCGGCAAATAAATGTTAAATTAGCCAACATTATAAATTTGAATGCATTTGTAATTGCATTACCATTTTTCACGCGCACCAATACCAATACACGCGCGCTTATAAATAGCGCCGTCTGCGTGCCTTTGAGTTGAGCGCGTGTGCGCCGCCTGTATTTGATGTGAGTGTGTGTGTGTGTTTTTTGCAATTGCATTAGCTGCACTTTCATTAAAATCATGGTCATAATTTAACTTTTATACCGATTCAACCGTTTCATGGTCGTTTCAATGCAATGGATACACGCATCGCCGGTTAAAGCAGTCGAAAGGCAGCGCACGTACACACACATATGTGGCATGCATTACATAAATAACACACAGAAATATTTGTGTGTGTTTTTGCGCACGTTGCACATCAGCACTTGCCGCAGCCGTGCAGCAAAAATAAAAATAAGCAACAACAGCATCATGGCTTTGCATTGGCCGCCATGTATTTATGCAACAACTAAAGTCCATCAACAGCAGCGGCAGCAGCTATGGATTTTATTTTGCCGAGCACGTGCCACAGTGGTACTCGTGGAAACATGGCGAGTGTGTGCTCGACATTTGTTTAGTTAAAAGTAGCTTGCACCCAATGAGTAATCGAAATGATCTGCCAGAAGTGGTTCGGAAAGCTGCGAATCATTCCCATTAGGCTCCCAACTGGTGTTCAATTTAAGCCTTATCTAGGAACTCCATGGATTTGGTGATAGACGGCTTTATTTTCCCCGTCACCTACACAATGTCTCTTTACATAGAGTGATGTGGGTCATGTAATATGACGCGTCTCATAATAAAGGCTGGACGTTCGCACATATCCTGCATTCCGCTGATCGCATTTCTCTCATTTTCTCAAGATTTGATCTTAGGTGTAGGTCCTGTGGTCATTTACAATGCTATTGAGCTACGTTTTGGCTAACAGTGGGAGCTTTTTGATCTGAGCACCATCAACTCTACCCTAAAGTAACTTTGTGGCATTGTCAGTGTTGCTTGGGTTCTAAGAGATGAGAGGTTCCTCTGCGGTTTATTGCCTCAAAGAACCATTAAAGGAGGTGATCGGTTTATGGCAGCTTGAGAGGATTGTGGCTCCGGCTGCCTCCGAACGTGCCAACTTGCCTGCTTTTTTATATCCTTCTATTCCTAAAGACCGATTACCCAGATGAAGCCAGCTTCTGTTCCTGTTTCACCCTTTGATCCGTTAATCAATTTGTAGATTAAGCCAATGGAACTGTCAATCACGAAACCACTGGTTCAATCTTCTCTACTGGGAAACCGAGGTACTTAGTTTCTTCTGGGTCTCCTTTACTCTGTCATAGTGCCAGCTTAACTCGAGTTCATTAACAAGGTCGAGTATGATACCATACCACGGACATATAGCCAGGCTCGAAAGCCTAAAATCATGATCCGGCTGGCCGTAGTCATTGCCTCATACCTCACTTGTAAGTATCTGTTTTGGCCGGATGTCGAGTATAACCTCCAGAGCCTATGCTGAAGTAGTTTTCTTTGAGCCCGTAATCCCCAGCAAGCAGACTCGTTACTACTTTTTCAGACCCATACGACTTCCTTCCATATAATCTGCAAATAGCAGGGCTTAGCGATCTGTTGGATTATTAAGTTCAAGGTATTTTAACTAATAAGAACTAAAATTTGTTTCTCATCGTTTGGCAGTGGGATCTACACAATCGATGGCAAAAACGAAATAGAGTTGGTATGGAAACTTTTTGGAAAAAACAACAATTAAGCAAAAGTATTAATGAAAATTTTCAAAAAACTACGAAACAGAAACTTTTAACTGACTTCATTTGGAGATGTAATATACAATATATTGAATTTTTGGTTAAATAAAGCTTAAAACTCACCTTTCTAACACTATATGGGACGACACAGTGCTACCAATCACTAGGGATATACGACTGCTAAGAGATCTATTGACAAAATACGAAAAGACTTTTTCGACTACTCAATATATTAGGCAAAGGAAGGAAATACAATACATAACAAACGGTGATGGTACAGAGTATCTCTCAACAGACCCTTAAATACATTGAATATCCAACTATAAGTCTCATTTGTCCAGCCAAGATCATACTTTATGTATAGTTTTTAACCAAATAGGTCATATGGTTCAGTGACTGACTACCACCGGCAGAGTTATAGGTCAAAGTAACGGTTAGTCAGAAAAAATTATAAAATGTAAAAGATATAATTTGCTGGCCACGATCATCGCTTGTAGCCAGTTAAACAAATAATATTCTCAGTGAAGATTAAACTTATTCAAACTTATATCATTTCTGTGCACCAAAAAATACCGGGTTCTTATCAGAAATATACCAGGCAATCTATCGAATTATCAAAAAAATAATATTTATTTTACCGTGAAGAAAACAGTGCACTTCTTTCAATTTGTTGTTGCGGCAAAAATAACTCTTCCACAAATTGTGTGCACTGGGTTCGATGTGAATTCAAACTGCTTCATTTACCAACAGCTAATGCCATCAATACACGCTACAAACTGCCCAAATGTGTAACATTAAATAAATTATGCAAATGCATGTGTATGAATAAATAAAATAAGCGCATACATTTATTTATTTATGAACCCTTTTAAATATTCACATTGTCATTGAGGCTGACATAGCTACAACAGCAATTACAACCACAACGGCGCTAAAAAGCAATGCAATAAAGCTACACGTATTAGGTACATGACAAAAGCTGGCAAAGCAAATGCGCCAATATATATAAGTATGTATTTGTATAAATTTAATGCGCTGACACACTCAAACCGAGAAATTCAAATGGCAAATACATTTGCTAAAAATTTTGCTGCTAATGCAAAGCCGTGTTTTCACACCGCTCGCTTTACTTGTTGTTGTTGTTGTTGTGATTTTTACACCGAATTGTTGTGCTTTGCATATCCCGTTCTTCTTTTTTTTTGCTAAACTGTGATCATTATGCCGCTGGCAATCACACGTTACGTGTTCACGTGCATCATTTATAATTTATTAAATGTTACGTATACGCCATGTACTCATCTAAACAAAATCAGGCATTTAGTGGATTTGTTAAATAAATAGTTTGGTTTACAGCACAGCAACGCAATTGGATTTATGGAAATGCTTGTGAATTTCATGCAATTATTTTACGGCATTTAAATGCTCGTCACTGTTTGTACGCATGTATGCGTGCTTGTGCTGTTAAATTCATAGGTATTTTTAATGGAAAATCAGTCGTGCGGAAATTCACATATATCACTTTAGATTTTTAATGCGTTTCTATGCTTAAAAAGTGAAGTTGGCTGTGAAATCAATGCATTTAATTGGAAATTTTATCAGAGAGAGCCTAATTTTGTTTTTTTTTTTTTTTGAATGAAAATGTAATTTAATTTTAAGCGTCAAGTATATTCTTTTAATGTTTAAATAATTTATTTTTTAATTTTCGTTACTGGAAAAATATTAATAATAACTATATAAATACTATGACTAATTCGCATATAAAAATATTCTTGAAATTAAAGACATTAAGAAGTCATTGAAATTTTTGATAATTTTGGCGATTTCAAATTGTTCGTAAACTAAATTTCCATTCAAGGACTTATAATTCATTAAATTTTTTTGCGAAAAAAAAAAACAAGTAGCAAAATATATATTTTAAATAAAATTTTCCGCTTACTCAGACGCAGGTTAAAGAGTAAAGGTTCTCCTAGCCAAACAATTTTTCAGAAACTGGAACATTTAGGATATGTGCGTAGTGAACCGATTATACGTATTATGAGGATGAGCATATTTATATATTTATGACAGTTTTTATTACCAATCGCGCCCGCTCAAACGAATTTTCTAAGAAAAAATTACCGAAATAATTTTATGGAAATTTTGTCACCAAAAGCAATTTCATGTACGAGTATAATCGAACGGCAATTCCACCAAACTACAGGGTAGGCCATTTAAAGTTGACCCATCTGGCAACGCTGTAACTTTTAACAGCGCTGACAAATCGGCTAATGTCATACCGCGTTAGAAGCGTCATTCGAAGACAATTTATACCATGGAACAGTACACTCCAAAAGAACGCGCTGAAATTGTTCAGCTTTATATTCAAAATAACTTTTCAATTGTGTTAACTCAACGTGCGTTTCGCAAAAAAAATAAAGTGAAAAGTGCTCCAGTTAAGAACACAATTAAGTCTTTATACGCAAAATTTGTGAACACCGGTAATCTCAGTAATGCCAGTCATGCATCCAGACAACGCACAAGACGTTCTGATGAAAATATCGAAGCTGTACGAGCCAGTATTGAGGAGACTCCATCGACATCGAGTTATCACCGCTCTCAGGAATTAGACATCTCTCGCACCACTCTCCGACGTATAATTCATAAAGATTTGAAGATGTTTCCATATAAAATTCAAATGGCACAAAAACTAAACCCAGCTGATTATCCGCGACGCCTTAATTTTGGCAAATGGGCCATCGAAATGGCTGAAAACGAACTTGACTTTTGGCGAAAACTCATCATGTCAGACGAGGCACATTTCTCGTTGAATGGAGGCGTAAACAAGCAAAATTGCCGATTTTATGCCACCGAAAATCCTCAATTAATTGAAGAACAGCCTCTTTACGACCAAAAAGTAACAGTTTGGTGCGGTGTTTGCGCGAATATGATCATCGGACCGTATTTTTTCGAAGACGATGATGGAGCCACGACAACAGTCAATGGTGAGCGTTATCGAGCCATGATAACGGATTTTGTGATACCCATTATTCGCGAAAATGACATGGATAACTTCTGGTTTCAACAGGACGGGGCTACATGCCATACAGCTCGACCAACAATCAATTTATTGCGACCATTTTTCCGCGGGCGATTGATATCGAAAAATGATGATGTTGACTGGCCACCGAGATCACCAGATTTGACGCCACCAGACTTTTATTTGTGGGGTTATTTGAAATCCAAGGTATACGCTAATAAGCCAAAGACCTTAGCTCAACTGAAAGCCAACATTCGACGTGAAACAGCCGCCATATCATCCGAAACATTGGCCAAAGTCATGGAAAATGTCGAAAAAAGAGTGCATTTAGCTGTCAAAGCTAAAGGTGCCCATTTACGCGATCTAATTTTTAAATATTAGCTGAAACAAAATTATTTTTGAAATGAACAAAAAACATTGTTTTCTTTTGTTCTTTTTTTTTAGAAACAAATGGGTCAACTTTAAATGGCCTACCCTGTATAAATTTCGTAATAAATAAGCGCATACACTGACCTAAATTTAGGTTTACCAATACCAATCATAAAGTCACACATCACACGCTACACTACATTTGTAATCAGAGAGAATAAAAACGGTACACTGATTGGTCAGATGATTACTCACCCGCTAGCGTAAAGATAACGTCACAATTTTTGACAAAGGAAACACACAAAATATTATATCATGTCATGAATTAAATAAAAAGTGTAGCTCACAAAAACTGTGCGTACACGCTCTTATCAAAAATACACGGGCACAAAATGCATGCCTGAAAAGGAACTATACCCCAGTGTTAAAAATTAATTAAAAAATGTTGCAATACACGGAGTAAGCGCTGCATAACAGTAAAAAATACAACATATCAAATAAAATAAGATTTACATTGCAATAACTCACTTAGTATGTGTGCGAGATATACTTACACGCACACAAAGGCACACCTACGTAAGTGGAGTCAATCGCTGGCACTGCGCCGAATTGTGACAGCTGTCATGTGATGGCCAAAACTTGCAAAAACGAATGTCGATCATTGTGCTTGCAAAAAATGCCAGCGAAAGTGGGCATGCGAGTATTCTGTGGGTGCTTAAATTGAAGTGGTCGTAGCGTGTGATGCCAATATTATTGATAAAGTATATGTTTTCGGTCAATACTGACACACAATTTTTTTTACTGACATTTCAATCACAGTGTCATCTATAAATAATAAATTTTAAACGAAATTTTCGTTTATAAACCTTTTTCGATTTTAGTATATTTTATTTGACTTGACTTAACTTAACTTAACTTAACTTAACTTAACTTAACTTAACTTAACTTAACTTAACTTAACTTAACTTAACTTAACTTAACTTAACTTAACTTAACTTAATTTAACTTAACTTAACTTAACTTAACTTAATTTAACTTAACTTAACTTAACTTAACTTAACTTAACTTAACTTAACTTAACTTAACTTAACTTAACTTAATTTTCTTTCCACTGAATATCGCTTTTTTACAACAGTTCTCTGTTACAGCGCTAGCCACATGCGCTGCCACCTAAATGTTAGCATTGCATAGTTTTATTTGCCATTGATATGCTGTACCATTTATTCATGTGCGCTAATAAATATGCAATGATTTTTACTTTACAAAAATTTTTTTGTTTCAATTAAACTCTTATCTCTCGAATTTTGTTTTTAAACAACCAAAAGCGTTGCCATTGTGTCAAAAAAGAGTAACAGTTATTTATAAAGAGAAAAATGTTACAAAGTATAAATGCTTTGATTCACTTTTAAACAATTTTTTCATTTTATAAAACAACTCATGTGCTTTTAGGCGCCGAATAATATTTTTTAACACTTTGCTTCATGTATTTAGTAATATATTCAGATACATATATATTCAACACTTTTCTCCATTTATCTTTCAGTTTGGATATGTGTAAATATAAAACAGAGAAAGGATAGTTGCAGCAGCTTTCGTATACTTTTTTCTATTTTTTAGCGTCCATTCTCATATTGTATACTCCCCGCTAGCTCTTAGTTTATTTATTATACATTTGTTTTATCATCTCACTTTTCACTCTTTACTTCTTTATTTTCTTGCATTGATTGCAATTTAGATATTTCCAAAGCGTCTGCGGGCTTATGCCATTGTTTAAACTTTTATGTGCCCGCATACAAGCGCACTTACACATGGCAGTAACGGCGGCTTTAAATGTGTTTCCGGTAACGTGCTGTGCATTTGTGGCCATTTAAATATATTATTTAAAAAATCGAGTCTAGACTAGTCCATGCAATTTACATGAAATGTCAATTTAACTGCGGATGTGCTGCGATATAGACATACGAGTTTAAATGACAATAAAAGTACCTGAGCATAGGCAATACACTTGCCGAACGTGTTTGACAGTTAAGCGTATAAAAATAAATAATATTTTCGAATTTTCATGATTGACAATATAATAATTCGATGGCTATGCTTTTTTCAAGGTTATTTTGGGTCACATGTTTGCCTTTGGGGTTGGCATTGTATTCTTTTCTTCAAAAACTGTAATTGCTCTTACTATCTAAATTATATTCTTTCATATGTCTCAAAATCAGGATTTAGTAAAGCTACAATGGCTTTGGGGTTATGTTTGGGGCTTTTAACTCAGTTTTGTATTCATAAATTTGTAAAAATTCGGATGAGTATAACTCACTATTTTCTAAGCTATACTGTTTTAACCACAAAACCCTCTATGATGTAGTTATAGCCTCAGTTCATGTTCAAATCTTCAAATAAATTAAGGCTTGCACCGCGATCCAAGATCTCCCCTTTGTCAAAAGGAATCAGATAGCACTTGCACACTGTAATCCCAGTATACTGCTGGGTTCTATTGAGGCATTGTGATCCCTATTTAAATACACAGATCCAAGTGCTTTAATGCTAATGGTGCTCGGGAGTTTCCGGCTCCATGTAGAAAAGCTGACAGTTTGCACAATAGGCGCTGAAATATTTTCTCTCTAACGCCGGGAAAAGTAATTATGAACGGACACCTTTGTAAATTTTATCTTCAGAAGCTTGGAAGTTTTCGTCTTCGCGGCGCTGAACCGGCAGTTCGCTCAAGAGACATAGAGGTATTTACTCTATAATGCCGAAGATAGTCACTATGAAATGACTCTCCTATAGAGTTCATGTCGACCAAAACTTTATCATTTATCTAATATGAAAAGACAAAAAATTTAGCATTCAGCCTAAAGACGACGAGCGAAAGACTGTCGGCTTGCTCTCTTCAGTATTTGCTTCTAACAAAAGAGATCAAAAATGCGCTGTACGTAATCCGAAGCTAAGCCGGCTGTTTTGCTGACGTTTCAATGGCCATCGAATCACAGAACCATTGATTCTTCTCTAATGAAAACGTCAAAAGCTAAAATAGGAACAAGAGCAGACTTCTTCTGTCTTACCAGCGAGCCTATAAAGTTCTAATAGATAGCCAGGCGGCATATTAATGTTATACAAGCAGGCAATCACGAGACTCTCAGTGGGTAACTCAGTTAACATGTAGTAATAAAAGGAAATGAAAGGCAGAAGAACTGGCTCGCTCGGTGGCAGCTGAAGACACAATTGAACTAAGCTGTTCCATGTCAATCAGTTTCTTCAAGGATTGTTTGAAGCAATGCACCCTAGAGGAATACCTCAGCTCTTGGAATACATGCAAATAGGGCATGGGGGCAATTTTCTTACTTCCTATGCATTTTTTATATTGATGTTACTTCATAAATTCTGCTGAATCTCCACTGATTTAAATACTATTACTCTACTAGTATTATTTCAAAAATCTCTATTTTCTTCTTACCTCTCCTTGCACTAATCGCCCGCATTTCAATTTGTCCTACTTAGCAAACTACTCACAGCTGAATTAAAAAATGACAAACTAGTAAAAATTAACAACTTTTCAAATTCACTTTCACTGTTTGCTCTCAAGCTATAGCTCCAACTACTCAACAGCAAATAAAGCATGAATATATTTGAAAATAAAATAAAAAAAAAGAATTGCCGCAAATCTCACTCACCCTCAACGAAAACCGCAAAGCAAGTGCGTGCAACTTTCATTCTTCCTATTTTTCATTGTCGTTTTTTTATCTGAATTTTATTGCAAAAGTGAGTTTATAATAAATGACCTACATTTTTTGATTTATATGCGCTACTTGAAATTTCTTTTCTATTAGCCGCCCCGCCGAGCTATGAGCACGAAGCCACACTAAAATAATCAACGAAAAAACGTTGGTGCGGCATTTTCGCCTGTATTTATGTGGTTGCGAAATGTGCGAATATTTTTTTCGCATTTTATTTAAATTTCAATTTACATTTTTTTGGGACTTTTTTTTATATTTTTCAGGTATACTGTATATATGCTTCAATTGAAGTTGCATGAATAAAAGTTTTAGCTACAACTTTTGTAAATTATTTATTTCATTTTTTTATATTTTTTTTTTTTGTATTTTTACTTTTTTATATGTTTTCTCTCTGTTTTTATTTTTATTTTTGTATTCGAAAATGTTGTAAATTTTTCCACTTGTGCCCATTTATTTACACCATCGCTGCTCGGCTTGCTGCCGCTCACTCAGCTAGCCAATGAGCCGGTGAGCGGCAGTAAGGCTTTGTGCCTGCCGTTAGTTAGTCAACCAGCTGACCAGCCAATCAGCCAGTGAAGCAGCGAGTTGGTCGGTAAAGCGGGCAAACGAATTGCTGTAGACTCAGTCAATCCCTACGTTTAGCCAGCAGTCATGATACTCGTAGTGCGCTCGTGTAAGTCAGCTTTGCCAGTCAGTCGGTAAAGCTTCATTAGTACTTGAGCGAAACGGTTTTTTTTGTCGGAGAATGGAAAAATTTAAGGTTGCGCATGTAAAGAGGCAAGCGTCTGGTTTCAGAAAAATTTTCTTTAAAAAAAAAAATTATTTCAAAGAGTTGGTCGAAATTATAACAGTTAATGCTCTAGCGCTTAAATTCGTAAAATACTTTGAAAATTCATAGCACATCCTCGAACCGAAACTTAATTTTCTATAACCTAACCCACATAACCTCAAAAGTTAGGTCTCGGCTGTTGCGATTTCGAGGTGAAAATACCGTAAGTCTCACACTTTCAGACAAACAAGCGAAGAAAAGAGAACAAAAATAGAAAATGTGAACGTTGTGGTAGATTCCAAACACTTTATTCAGACTTAAGATCCAACTAAAAAAGAGTTTTGGATCTCACAATAGTCCAATTTTACTCAAAGCTAGAGTACATTATAACAAAACTACAAGCCATTCCTTCACCGCACATCGTCACCACGCACCCTGTATGCAAGTGTACTTTCGCCCAGCAGCCATAGCAGCCCAACAAGTGTTGATTTGTCGGTCTTTTGCAACTACCAGCCAAAGTTTATACCTGGCTGGGCTATTACTGCCGCATTTTGTTGTAGTCTCTTTTATTATTTGCTTCGCTTTTAGTCTATGCTTTGCAGTTGCTTTGTTCCGCTGCAGTTACGAATTTTTAATCTTCATTGCCGCATTTTTTGCGCACAATTGACCATTATTTCTACTTCAGTTGCAGCAAAGCAAGGCAAAAACTTAACGGTATTTACATATAGATGAACCGCAAACATACCTTTACTGTACATAAATGTAACTGTAAATGTTTGTGCAGAGAGCTGGAAACCCCTTACCAGCCTTTGTATTTTCTTGCCTAGTGGAGGAGCAAAGATTCCTCTCTTTTTGTTCTCATTTCGCTTGGCTGTATGCTCGTTTGCCTCATAAACTTTCATTAGAGTCGTAATTCCTCGCGCCTACTTTCATAAGGCATGCTCTTTTACTCTAACGGCACAATTGTCGCGGTGCAAAGCCGCAATTTTCAACTCTTTTATTAGTATGTAAGTAAGGCAGATTAAGTTATTGATATGTCGGAAAGTTTGCTTAGTAGTGGAGATAAGTAGAGCTTCGTGAGATCGGGTATTAAGGAGAGTTATTAACATGATCATCTAAATTGTTGAGGGTAAATTTTGTTTTTTGTGTATGGGCGAAAGTGAATCAGTGGCAGACCATCATTTTCTCGGATGATTGCAAGTTTAATATTTTTGGATCTGGATACAATCTGTTTGAAGAAAATTTGGCGAACTGTTCAGCGGAGAATGCCTAATAACAACAGTATGCCAGTCAGTGAGCTGAATGATCTAGGGATTTTTTTCTTATAATGGATTAAAAGGATTCACTTAATAGAAGGTAGAGTCAACCAATTTGATACCCTGCATTGAAGAACTGCATCAATATCAAAAGGACGTCATCTTTTAACGATGCCGTTGTTTCGAAGGCGTGCTATGATGACATGGAGATTGGATTATTGCAAAAGCTTACATCGTCAATGTCAGCAAAGCTTAGGGTGGAGAATTTTATCATAATTTCCAAGTGCCTTTTTTCAATGTATATTTTAGCTCATAATTCAAATTTTCTTATAACCGGATTTTTATGCCCAGCACTGTATATTTACACAATTTTTTAAGCTCGTTCAAATTTATCCAATTTGCCTACTTCCTCTCAAATATGCCCCTGCTTCGCTGCTAATAAATTTTCGAAATATTTTTCAGCTTGCTCGCAAATGGAACAACCATTCAGCACTTAACCATCACGCTCCTGCTCCTTACTGCCGGCAGCTGCTATTATTGCAGGTAAGTCGTAAACACTCCTCTCCTCTGAGTATAATACATAGCTTCCTACATAACACTGTTGTTGCTTGTCTATCTGTTGAGTTTATCTTCTCCCGCATTCTTCTGACTTCTATTTAGGTTAAAATCTTTCTGCAAAATGACCTGTTGTCTTACACACAATTTAATATTTTTTTCTTTGCGTTACGCATTTTTCAAGTTTTTGCTCTCCCGCATGCTTCGTAAGCATTCCTCGGTTGCTATCATATTTTGTTGCGCTTCATAATAATAATAATAATAATCATAATTTGAAATTGCTCATCTGCATCTACCATTGGATTAACTCTGAATTACAACATTAATAAGCAATGACACGCAACAATGAAGCGATTCATGGGCTGCATCACCTGGTGGTCGACCTGTTAGCGACTATGCGCATTTTCACCTCACTGCACAGCGCTTAGCGCCAGCCCAGCCGTGGCAGCTACCACTGCCGGTAGTTCGCGGAAGAAAATGCGCGCGTAGATACTTACCTCACGCTTTACTTCAGTTGGTACATAAAGTTGGTTGAAAGCAGCAGTCCCTCCAACAGCTCGTTAAAATCTCAATTTTTGTGTTTCTTTTAGACAATTTTTTATATCGCCTTCGTAAGGCCGCTGAAAACAACAACTGCGCTGCGGAGCTATTCACTTGCAAAATTACCGATTATTGTCATATTTACGTAAAGCCACATAATCAATAAATGACTTGAGTTACCCAAAAAAAGTGATATTGAAGAAGAAATTGTTATATAATATTGGCTGTTTTGGGATTAACTCCTAATGCTTGGCAACTGCCCTGAATTGCCCTAAAGTGCCATTTACATATGCTTATTTATTGAATTTATTTTTTTATGATTTTGATTTTGCCCTTGAAAGCCATTTTTGCTTCTAATAAAAATGCTGGTATAACTGTAGTATTGTTAGCTTTGATTCGGTGCGCTCGTTTTGGCGTTGCCTTAAGGATTAAGGTAATACAGAATAAAATTTTGTGACTGCATATAGCAGAGCTTTACAAATATCTCAGCAGGCATGCTATTAATTAATTTATCTCGACGGCTTAGGGTTCCTGCGCCCTTAGTTGCCTCTGTGTCCCATTAGCACTATCATTAACGCATTTTTATACCCTGAACGGGATATACTAAGTTTGCAAATATGTTTCTAGAACTCAAAAGGAAATGTCAGAGACTCCATAGAATATAATCTAAATTATCAGCTATAACTGCCATATAAATTGAACGATTGGAATAAAGAGTTTGTGTTTAAAGGTTCTTCATTTACCAAGTTTTTTTTCCAGAAATTTGTCATTGCTTATTCCCTAAAGCAATAATAAAATCTTCAAAAAAAATATTCAGTTCAGACTACTATAACATAAAGCTGCCATACAAGCTGACCGACCCAAATCAAGATCTTGTAAGAAGTCTTTTGTTTCAAGGAAGGATGTTATAGTTTCAGTACAACCTACGTTACCGGCGCCAGTCGTTCTTCCATTTCGCTGTTTGGCACCAATTGGAGATTCCAAGTGTAGCCAGGTCCTTCTTCGCCTGATTTTTCCAACGAAGTGGTGGTCTACCTCTTCTCTACCTATACTGGAGGTTCAGTCTTTCACACAGCACGCTAGATAGATCCTTATATGCAATAGAAGGAGTCTAATTCTACGGTAGTTGGCGTAGCTTAAAGTTCCATACAAATTTTAAATAATTAAATTTCCACTTTGAGTAAAGCTAAATTTTTATATACGGCACAAATTTATTCTCAAAAGCTTTTAAGTCAATGTCTTTTAAAACACGACTGCAAAAAACCCGGCGAAGCACAAAAAAAATATTTGTATCATATAAAAGCACCCCCAGTTATAACAATTTTTTCTCTGCCGTTTAAAAACATTTAAAAAATTTTGTTTTCTCACCAGTGTGAAAATTGTTTGCACTCAACATTAATAGCCGCGAATGCAATTTATGAAAATTACTTAAATGTCAGGCGGCAATGGAGCGTGCAGCGTTTGTGTTTGCAGTTATTAACAACAACAAGTTTTTTTATTGCAAATAGTGAAAACAAAAAACACATACATGCGCGTATCACACAGAATTGTGTTAAAAACTACAACAACAAGCAATTGTTTTGCCTGAAGTTTGCGCAGCGCCACAGCTGATGTGTCGGAAAAAGTGTTTCAAATGCACTCATATTTCCACACTCGCCGGAGTTTAGTGTGGATAGTTAATTTTTGAGGATTCTCTAATTTTTTGTTATTGCACTCACTCAATTCGCTTTTTTAGTGTTAGCGTGCTTTTTGTGCCTTTTGCATTGCTCATTGGCTTAAAATATTTTAGTTATGAGCAATTTTGCACTTTTCTTTGAAAATTATACTGTTGTTTCACACCAGTTTATTGCACAGTTATTTTAGTATTACTCTTTTTTTTTGTTTGTTTGTGTTGTGCCGTTAAGAGAATTGCTTGATAATTTAGTAAACAGAATGGACCTAAAAATTTTCAGTCACTGCTGGTCGTTCTCGGTTTCCATATCCATCGAAATCGTCTACGTTAAAATCAGGACGGACCTCTCCAAGCCAAGCTATTCTATAGCAGATAAGGTTTTAGACAGGTTGATTCTCTATTTTACGTCTCCTTCAATATACTTGTATACCTGTAAATAATAGACATCGTTAATAGACATCGTAAGTCTTAACAACAGAGCCGTCAGCGCATCCTCTCCAGCCTAGAAAAGAAGCGAAAAAAATATTTTGTGTTGAATGAGAACAAGACAAATTACCCGCAGGCCACATACAAAGATTCTTCTCGTCTTGGGAATTACACCATAGTTAAGTATTTGGGTACAAAGTACCATTAGACTCTATGAGGTCTATAGACTAAAATGATAAAGATATTATAACAACATATTAGTCAAAGTTAAAAAATTTTTAACAGTAATTCACTCAGGAATCCTACCGAAGATGTTTGTTGGCACATAAGATGTAAATAGTAGTTCTTAGCTGAAACTGGAATGCGAACTAGGTTCGCATACCATACTTATTCTCAAGTCGTGCAATCATTCAAAATGTTCATTAACATAATTTTCTAAAGCTCGGAACAATTTGTTACGCTCAACGACACTAAAACTTCAAAATTTTACATTTCATTCGTGCTATCTACTAATTCTCCACAGGTTCATGAAAAATTCTCTATATATCGCTACATTGACTAGAGGTGGCAACCGTGAAGCCATTTGAAATTGAATTAAAAAATTGCAAACATAACGGTTTTTTTACACATTTTGCGAAAATATTTATTTTACACACCCGTGCTAAAAGCAGCAAATTTATAAAAAGTGCGCTGCCACTATAAATGTGTATAATTTTCCGCTTTAATAGCTGATAAAACTTTTGCATTCATTTTCGTAGCGATATTTCTTTCTTTTTTCTATAAAGGAATGGAAATTTTTTTATATTTTTTGCGCTAAGTTTTACCATTACCGAACGATACGACAAAAGTGGCAATAACGTGGGTGGATGAGAAGGTGTATTTACATGATACAAGAAGCACCGAAAGCTCATGCCACTAGTCTGTGTCTTCAAAAGCGTATATCTGTTTATTATTTTAGCCGATTTTTCGTGCGACAGTCATTAAAAATAAACTGTAATTGCATCTTAAAGCGTTAAGCTCTTAAGATGAAATGAGTGCAAAAGAAGAAAAGAAATGTGTAGGAAAAGAAGCAAAGGAAAAAGAAGGTATAATAATACACAACTGAATATTGAGACGAGTGCCTTTTGATGAAGAATGCTAACATAATTTTTTATGGAGAAACTGCAAAATATTAATAATATTTTTTTTGGGGAAAAAACAACAGACGAGAAGCTTCAGTTAGTGAAAATTGTTTTTGGAACTTTAAGCCACTTCTTTATGCAAAAAAGTTCTGCAGCATAAAAACAGAAGTTTTTTTTTATACCTTTCAGTCAACTTGTTCACCTGCGCAGCATACAGATTTCCACAATGTAAAGTAGTACTCTGCAATAACCGTAAATGGACTGTCTTTATGATAATGCATAGTGGCGATTTTGCAAGAAAAGCATTTTTAACAAACTCCTGATAAGAAAAAAATGTCGGACGCACACATACAGATGCCTTTCTAATCCAGTAAGACGTAGAAACGTGTAGGAAGACAAAAGTGGAACTGGACCACAGCTGTATTTACCCAAGAGGAAATGATTAGGAAATTCACTTACCCTTAGATGTATACAGCGCGCACTTTCATACTTACGATGTGTTTTTAACTTGTTTTTCTTGGAAATTTTAAGTGACATAAATATTTGTTGACAAATGGAAAAAACGTTGCCTACATTTGGGAGCACAGAACAATTTTTTCGTGCTAGGCCGACATGTAGCGAACGTTTTTCTTATTTAAAAAGGCATTTTGCTTTTTTTATGTTACTTAGACCTATGTTTTAATAACTTATGATTAAACGAAAAAAATGAGTTACTAAAGTTAGTAGTTCCTTAAGTTTAGGGGTGAAGGAATACGATTTTTCCAGGAAATACGCTTTTTAACCTGGTTTTCTAAGAAAACCTCGATTGTTCGAGGAAATGCGCTTTTTCTACGTGTTTTTTTTACAAATTTTAAGTGACAGTTTCCTACTTATAGCGCTAAACGAAGTCCAAGAAAATTTTGTTTTATTTCTCAAAATTCTTGAAGACCGTATCTATTAAGCAGTCTGAAAAGAAATGAATTTTTCAAAACACACATATATAAATAAGAACTCCCAGACACTCTAGAAGAACGCTTGCAGAACATACGACATTTATCCACAATGATCCTCAAGCTCATCATATATAAGCAGCTAGCTATATATGTATACACATGTATAGAAATATATTTATACATTTCAACACCATATTAAAGCACCGTTATATGCATACTTAATGCAAATCCAATGGATTTCCAGCTAATCCCTTAACATTTCAAGAAGCTAAACAAGCTCTACCTCAACTCACATACACAAACAAATATACAGTTATTTATTTGTATGGCAAATGCACACGTGCTGCGTTAATAATGCAGTTAAAGCGCCGCCAGCAGCGCAACTTCGATGCATACACGGCATCAAGCGCGATTTGTTACGCAATAAAACTGTCTGCCATGCCATAAGCGCTGCCGGGTGTGTTGCATGCCACAGCCGTTGTCAACTGACACGTTGTTGCCGCCACAGATGACTGATGTTATTTACAATATTTGATGTATGCGATTATAGTTTTTTGTTGTTGTTGTCATTGCTACGCTTTCCCTTTGCTTCAACGAAAGCACGTTTCCGAGTTGTTAAAGCGCATTTGTGGAGGCATTTTTAAGGAACTGCGTTAGTGTTTGGTTTAGAGGTTTCTGTAGAATGTTCAAACCCTTCTCGTGTTATAGATTTAGAGACATATTGGAAGTCTCGTCGTAGGGGCTAGCCACCCTCTGTTCTAGCTTCTTCCTTAGCACATGTTTTTGATGAAAATTTTTCAAGTTGAAGCTTATTATAGTAATTTTTTCAGCTCCCATCGGATCCCAAAATTTTTCTGCAAATATTTTTACTTTTTTAACCTCTTCTCGAGGGTATTTTAGTTTCTATCAACTGAAGTAGGTTTTAAAATAATTACAAAGCTTCAAAATCAACTTAGAGAAAACACTCCATTTAAAAACTGGCTGCTATATACTTGCATTGCCGTCCATCTAGTTATTTTATATAATACTTCGAGATTTAAAGAAGTTTCGTAGGTGCTCATATCCATTGTTAAGTTAGTTGAAGGTCGATACTTGCAGGGATCACAGTTGGAAAGGAAAATAAAACTAACAGCACTGACAGAGAGCGATAATGAGAGCCTTTTCATAGCTTAAGAAACGGCTTCAGCGTTCAACAACTTGAACTCACATCCATTCAATTCTCTCTTTACGTAATTTCTTAAACTGTCTTCGGTAAGCAAAATTGACTTCTGAAATCGTTTCTACTGGCACTGCGCTACTTATTTACTTATTGATGTATTCGCTTCTAAGCAGCTACTTCTAGCTCTAAGCAAAATTCGTCATTGCCATTTGCTCCGTGCAACACACACCTGACTACTGTTATATGATAACTTAACACGGAAACTAGCAACAAAAACCAGATACAGTTCCTAAACAGACACAACTCAAAAACAACAACAACTCTGTTGACAGACCGCCAGCAGGTGTGCCTTCTATCATGTTTATCACTTGTTTAGCACTTCCCACAATACATTTGCCGTTACGCTACAACGCGACTACAATTTAGATACTCTGACATATTGTTTTTGTTGTTGTTATTGATAATGTTGTGGAAAAAAATTCCGGAGCAGGTGATGATATATTTGCAACAACAAATACTTCAATATTTTTGCATACATATTTCAACTACGGCATATGAGTGGCTGCATACGCATTAGGGTGTTCGGTTTTTCTCAAGTTGATGTTTTCTGTAGGTGTTCTCTGAAGTTTCAGTTGTTGACCCAAAAAAATTATAAACGGTATATATGTATGTTCTCAAAGTAATTCGTGCCTTAGTCATTTTACTTTTCCTTGAACTACGAAAATGGTCTGGTCAATGGTTTTTTATTGTATTTTTTATATTATTATTTTTTTTATTATCTTTTTTACATTTTTTTTTAATTTTTTTTTAATTTTTTTTTTAATTTTATTTTATTTTTTTTAATATCTAAATTTTAAAATTTTTTTTTAGTTTTCGTTTTTTTTAATTTTTGTTAAATTATTGTTTTTTTTTAATTTTTTTTTTATTTTTGTTTGTTGTTTTTTGCAATACACATCTCGTAAACGCTTAACTTAATGGAAAAACTGTAAAAAGCCATTATGTAGAACACCAAATTTCCTACAAAATATGTGAAACAACATATTTTTCAATTGGTTTAGCATACATTTGTCCATCTGATAAGGCAGAGAACCTTCAAGCCACAATAAAGAGCTCCTACCTGTAGAGATTTTCGTAGACGTATCTAGGAACCTATTTTTCAGAGCGAAAAAAATTAATTCGTTTAATTTTTTTGACCCACCCTAATATGTATGTATATCAAGTAAAGTGTAAAGAAAGCAAATATTTTATGCAAAAAACCAGTTTTTACAGTTTTTAGTGGGAAATATGAGTGCAGATGATTTTTTTTTTATTTTTCAATGCAAAAGTGAGGTTGAAAACGGGTGTGGCAACATTACCAGCGCATATGCATTCCACAAATGCCTTTAAATAGACAGACACATATACAAATATAAATATGCATAGATAGAATTCAATTCATACACTTGACTTAGACATTTGCTGGTGTTGGCTGCGCTACACTTTATCCATTGCCGCTTTGTGAACTTCGCCTAGGCAGAAGTAGACTACCAACAACTACTGCAACTACGAGTCAAGCAAAGAGCACTCACTCTGCCACCCAACACACATACCGACAATACATTTATTTATTTGCACAGCAAAGGCGTGAGCATAAATGCCAATAGCTGCCTAGCTACACACACATATGTATATATATATATACATATACCACACACACTCAATCAAACATCAGTGTTAACTCCACATTTGTTGCATAAAAAATGTCTCAGCAATGCGTGCGTGTGAAATGCTTGAAATAGTTTCCTTACTAGCGATTATTGATTGCGTTGGCATTTCTGGCTGCAGCTGATACCGTTATATGCGCGCTCATAACCGTAAACACATAAGTGATTGCATATAAACATAACATTTATTTGTTTATAATTTAAAAGAAATTGCAGTACATGAAACGATTATGCAATTTATAGTCGGACTGCTGCATAGATTGCCTAGTAAATTAGTAAATTACTCAGCTGGTATTAAATAAAAAATGTGTGAATAAGAATATGATAAAAAAATAAAAAATTAAGTAACAAAAAATAATAACATAAGCTCACGGTGTCATAAAACTAGTTAAGCTGTATACTTTTCGCACTTTTGATATTATACAAATATACCATGCGAGTAAATGTATATAAATTCCGGTTATAAATATGGATGTTGCACAAAATTAATATCGTGCAGACACATTGTGAAAAAAAATTTAAAAATTTTCTTCACAGTTTCAGCAATTATTTCCAGGTCTTTCACAGCGCAAGTAAAAAATTTGCTGCCTTTTTAGGCAACTTCTTCTATCTGCGCAAAAATTTCTTTATAAAACATTTTAAGACTTATTTATTTTTTTTATAATTTTATGTTGCTTCGATGTGTATTAATTCACTTCGTGTTGAATTCTAAATAATTTTTGTTTTCATATTTTCTGCTTTTATAATACATATTTATTTATAAATTTTTCCACTTTTTTTTAGATAAGAAGCTTTAATTCCAATTTTATTTTTTATTTTTTTGTTTTTGCATTTTTTTTTTTTTTTTTATTTTTCATTATATTTTGATGATATTTCTGTTCGCGCTGAAATGCTAAAAAATTTCAAGAAGTCATAGAGAATAGGCACAATGAACTTCTTTTCGGATGGGTTAACGCTTGGGAGAAGGTTGGTGGAGGGTTTAGTATCAGCAGCTCTTTATCATCTCCAGTTTCACACTTCCTGACTATTGCAGTGTTTTCCAAACCGAGGTTGCAGCAGAGGGATTTTAGCAAGCCATTGCCCAATGAGGACATTTTTGACTATCCCGTGTTTGGGAGGTATAGGCTTAAACACTTGGGAGTCCATAACTTTAGACATCACACCGAATTGAAAGGGGGATAGAAATTAAATGCTTTTGGCTCTGCAAATTTCATATTGGTCACTAAATAACTTTGCTTACTTATGGGATCGAACATAGGAGTTCTTTTATTCTATGACTTCACACAGGACTACATATAGCGATCTATCACGTGCGATCTATCTAAATAAGTCATCTAATCTAATTTAATGCCTTCTTTGATGATGCCTATTTATTGATGACGCTGCTGTTTATCTTTGGCGTCCTCAAGGCTAGGAATACTGCCTGGCAGTCTGTGTATATGGTAGCTCTCCGTATTCTTCTCTAGATGCTAGCAAAATTTGATAGACGGAGTGAGAAAGAGATATCAAGTTCATCGGAGTATACTCACGGACCTACTTCGCGATCTATTTTGGACTCATCGATATAAATTCAGCTTTCCTCTTCTACTAGGATCTTCTCCAATCAACTAAAAGTCACTATTAAAATCCAATTTTAGGATTCTTTGATTCTATAGCACCATTTTTAGACAAATTTTTGATATCATTTCAATTTTATTTATTGATTTGACTTCAAACTTGTTAATCCTTCTTTTAAATAATTCGACGAAATTTGTATGCATTTTACTCGTACGCATTACTACGAGTATTGGGTATACCATATATGCTGAGAAATGAAGCGTGGCTCACAATTTCGTGTTGCTTGGCTTATTCCCAGATTTAGCTATTCATAAATGACGACGGAAATAATATTTTTGATGTAATTTATTAATATTTTTTTTTCATGACAAATTTGGCAGCAGCAACGAGGTCAGCTGCCACAGAATAGTTGATCTATTATAGCTTTGCCAAAAATATTTCTGACGATAATACAAATCACGATGCCATGGAGATACATTGCGGTTACTAAGTAATAAACATATGGAAAACTGAAGGCAAAAGAACTCAAGGCAAAAATGTTAATCATAATACAATATTAAACGCTATTAAACGCATTTTCAGTATGCATAACCAACTATCAGATTATTTTAAATTGAACCTTCATTAGTTCAATGCAGAAACCGTTGTGCCAAAAAGACAATTAACACACAGAGACATACACGCACACAATAAAATTTATGTGCAGACTTGAGTGCAATTGAAAAGTGAAAATGTCAAGGCCACAGCCGGACGCCGCTCCATTGCACAACTTTACACAATCTCCATTTGTATGAGCAGCAAATCCGCGACTCACACTTCCCTCTCTGTCTTGTATCCACACAAATAGCAGTGCGGCCACCGTGGCGTATACGTAACCCACATTCATTGCAGCGCCTATGTGTTAACGCCAAATGACTCTATTGACTTGCTATTTGCTATTCATTTCACTCGTGCTTTTTTTACTTCTTCCGCCACCTTTACGGCATCCATTTTTGCTGACGTCCTTTTATTTTGTACCGTTTCGGTGGAAATTTATTGCCGCAAAAGTTTTTGCCGGTGCAAAAGTTTGCGTATATTTTCTGCGGCGATTGCTTCCTTTGCTGGCTTGCTTTTGACTTTTCATTGGCTAACATGGCTTGCGGTGGTTGTTGTTCGTTTTTAACAATTTTCAACTTTGAATTTATCTACCGTAATACCTAGTGTAATATTAATTAACCCAGCAGAGCGCCAAAATAACTTGCGCAAGGATATTTATTGCCAACACATACACGCTTACCCACATATACTATGTATGCCATGCGCTTTCTTCGCACGCACACCGATTTGGCTTTTGTGTAACCTTCGCAGGTGAGCGCATATTCATTTGACACAATGTTGAAAATCGATTCGCAAATAACCTTTATTCACTTAATTTATAGGCGGCGATAAATACCCAAAAATGTGAGTAAAAAATGTAATAAATATAATTCAGTTGCTTATTTTTGTACATATATTGTGGGCACGAAAATAAATCTTCAGAAATTTTTGAAATAAATTTTGACCAAAAATGGTCATACGTTTGGGTTTCGTACAATAGGTTAGGTTAGATTTTGTAAATCTGAAAGGCCTTTGCGATAGCAAATGGAGTTCAGTTGCTAGGTCCAAGAGGAGTAGTCATCCTTCGTAGTCTTGCCAATGCGGCACAAGTTCACAAGGGATACTCCATTGTTTCCCTGATGATCGGCTGTTATAATTACCCTTAATTTTGTATATTTTCTAAATATTAAAGTTCATCAGCTGATTGCCAAATTTACAGCTTGGACAACAACCCGCAGAGTTCAACATAGCAGAATTTATAGTGAGGACAACAGCCCACAAAGTTGCCTTCCAGTTTTAACACGATTCGAATCCATTCGATTAAAAATTAAAGTTGTAAAATAAGATTTTTATTTTCTATGGTTAATCGATCTAAATTAGAGCTTTATTTGAGCAATGGCCGGTTAATTGATCAATTAACTCCTATGCGTAAGGGCTATTAAGGGTATACTGTCCTCCGTATTCCAACAATTTCATAAACCCCTAGTACTATAACAAACTCGAGTTACAAACAAAAAATGTTAAATTAATTCGTAGAAAAATTATAACCCCCGCATCTTGCCAAACAGCGCCAGCATTTTCGTAGTTAATTTTTCCCTCGCTTGTTGTTTTTACATACCGCAGGCAACTTGTAGCAATCAACCGCTGTGGCAACAATACAAAACTTGCAACATGCAACAATAAAGTTGTTTTTTTCCTACGGTAACCAAAAATGCCCGCATGTGCGGTTTGAGGGCGTAATTTCGCAGCAACATAATACTTGCAACACCGAAAGTTTGCCACCAACACACAGCAAAAATATACTGCTACAAGATTTGTAATGTTAAAAAAGAGTACCAAGGCAAATGAAAATATTTAGCGCCAAAAACTTTTTGAAGACAAGATAGCGGTAGAGGATATACAAGTAGATATGCGAAGTTAAATGTGTCTTATCCATATGAGTCAGACTTTAAAAAATGAATGAAGTTCACATTACCGATTTATTACCTTCAATTATAACATTTGATCAGAAAAGACCGAGAGCGATGGAAGAGGAAAACTTTTCTCTCAGTGTAGGTTGAAAACATTTCACTACCAAACAAAGAACCAAGAAGCCTTCTAGATACTGAATCACCTTCCGTCTTGCAGTCCAGCGTATTGTCTTCCAAGCGGAGATCACAGCAATTAAAGAAAGCTTTCTTGTTTTAACAAGGACTGTGCTCACAACAAGGTATATACTATTTTTATACAGATAGCCAGGCATATTTAAGATCACTTACATAAGTCTATCAGGCTTTCGCAAAGTTAGTGCAAGAATGTATTGATCTCTTAGTGTATCTAACGTCCTACTTCACGATAAGCCTCAATGAGTGACAGGACCTAGAGATATAGTAATACTGTGAAGCAAATGAACTAGTCAGAAAAGTCAAATTAGTCTTCGCAATACAGGGAATTTATATGCCTCTGGCCACTTGCAGACATCTAATATATAAATAGGTCATAAACTTAGCTGAGTTTCGGTGGAATCAATTTCTGACTTACTCAACAAGAAGGAAACTAACTTGTCATGAATGGAATATGAACATGGCGAATACTAAAACTTGCAATATATAAAAATTCGGAAAGATATAAAAATTCGAATAGGAGGGCAAACCGGTCACTGTCGAATTGGCAGATATGAAAATACACTAGGAACGACATATAACAACTTTTGTGAAAACTGTTAGAAGGTAGATGAAGAGGAGACAATCAAACATCTGATATTGATCTGCTGTTGCAAACCTCTATATAGGAAAAGAATCGCACCTATCGGTCGACGGTTTCTTAAGGACGTCTCGAAGGTCGCACAAATAAAACTTTCATATTGATGGACTCATGAACAACAGAAGCACGGAGTGGTTCAGAGAGAATCAAAAGGACTTTAGAGGCGACTTTAGTGTCACTGGTATCAATTTGGGTCTCCTAAAGGTCTAGGTGCACCGCAAGTTAGCCGCTCTACCCCCCTACCTACCTAAGAATCCGTCCTTCGAGATCAAAGCCAAGTTAAAGTTAACATATCACTTACTACCTGGCCTTGTCCAGAGTCAGAACATTCATATTAGCTCAGCCAACTCAGATTTAGTTGAACAGCTATCTATTGGACGTCAGCTAACTCGATTAGATATTCATATTGGGGTTTTTGGAAACCTCAAAATAAATAAAACTTGTGACGGTATTTTTAGGTAATGGTCTCACCCCGCTTACCTTTAATTTGCTCCAGAAATTTTTTCCTATTCTTATCTTCTCGGTTGGTCTTCACCTCTTTTGTGTAGCGTTTCCTTAATTCAAAGTCTAATGTAATGTCTTCGAATAAGGAAGAATTAGTTGCTGGAGTCAAGGGTGTTATTGGCATTACAGATACGAAATCACCCAAGAATTTTCCGTTAGCTTCAGTACGGTCAACAACGAATTGCAAAGCATCCCAACCATAACCTTCAGCACTACATTTTTCATAAAAATTTTTTTTCTTATCTGTGTATTGTTTTTTCTTGTTGTTTTTCTGCTTTTCCACAACAACTGCTCCCTGCTCAGCTAATATTTAGCATTTTCCCCTAAGCACAATCGTTCATAAACTGAATTAATCGCACTCATGGAATTTAAAACAAAGGCAAACAAATTTCTGCGCAACGCATCTAATCTAGGGACATATTAAAAGCAGCGCAGCGCATAGCTGAGGAATAGAAAACAAGCAACATTGCAGAAATAGTACAACAAAAGCAACGCAAAAAACTCATATTACAAAAATGCGTAGAACACCACGGAATTATTTAATACTTTTTATGCTCTTGTTGTTTTTGTTTTTTTTTTTTGTTTCTCAACGCTAAACAAGCAAATAAGCAGTTAACAACAACAAGTTGCGCAAAAAAAATTTTCAAATTCCAGTCAAAGTTTTGGAACGCAGCAACTGCAGTCAAGACTCCTCCAGGACATTTGCCGAGATCAACGGCAAAGCAAAAAATCAAGAAAAATCGGCATAGCGCAAGAACAAGCGAATCCAAGGGTGCGGCAGCACAAGAAAAGCGCAAAGTTTTGCATTTTATGTGTGGGTGTTTGAATACTGAGCACCCTGTGGGAACTGATTACTGCTGCAGCGGCAAACGAATTCTGCTCCGAAACTGATAAGCATTGCGTAGTGGTTGTTTTTGTTTGCCGTTGTTATGGTTGGTTTTCTGCATCTTGCATTAAATTAGAAGCGCTTGCGTGGTTTTACTTGTTTTGGTTTAATAAATGCGTATATATTTTGCTTGATTATCTTCGACGTATTTGTGGTTTTGTGCGTGTTTCACTGATAAAATCTGAAATTGCAAAATTCTGACGAAAAATTTGGTTGGCATTAATGAAAACCATTAGCTATTAAATCTATTTCTAACATGAGTAGTTGCTTGTGATTTGAAAGCGTAATTAAAACTTTATGCTATTTTTGGGGATTTTCGAGATGCTTAAAAGATAGCTTTCATGCACTTAAAATTTCAAAATTAATAAGTTTTGTTTATGCGGTAGACAAGGTAGTTCTTTTCTTACGATGTACGATACTGTTATATGATAAAGGAAATATACTTATCTTGTACAGAACGACTCTCCATAACCTCGCATCAGTCATCCAATGCGCGACTTGGGTCCGGCACCCGGTTGCAATTGAACTTCACATTCAACTGACAAAGTGTCAATTCTTCCCGTATTCGGGTTATAACCACAACCACGACGATAGTCTCCTAGGGGTCAGTCCGCATAAGCAGATTGGAGTGAACTCCAAAGGCTCCTGCTGCCCTTGGTATCAGAATTACGTCTCCGTTCAGACCTCGTAGCCGAAATTACTACTAGTTGAGCTTCCATACGAGAATCTTGGAACATCTTAGAAGTTCTACGCTTGAAGAGCCAATGATCCAACTTGTTCTTTTACTTAGCTATAACCGCGTAATCGGCATCTACACCAATAAAGAAGAAAGAAAATGATCCGACAGCTGTCAAAATTTTGAAGTTTAGGGCTAATCGAATGGATTTAATTCCAGTGGCGCCATCTTTATGTCCGTCTGAGGACTTTCAGTGAACTAGTTAATATGTTAATATAATATGTTGATTTTTAAATTTTATGCTGTTCTATACCAAAACTTCTCGCTCATAGTTCAATAACCTCCATTTCTGCCCAAAGCCGTCACGCATGAATAGCTGCACTAAGTGCTTTTTCATCATACAATTACTAACAGCACTAACAAAAAATATGCCAGCTGAGTCAGCGCACTAATTAATTTATAGTAGAATGTCTGAACCAACAATGCCTGATCCCTACAAAGTACTCAGGCACCATTGCTGTCAGTGTAAACAACATTTTTTCACAATCACACACACACCGCAACAAACACTCAACTTTTCATATAAAAAATTTTAAATTTAATTTGAAAACAAACTTTTCCACACTAATTTGCGATAAGCGATGCGAAGCGCCAATTCAACTAATGCAACAATTCGATATTGCAACAAATTTGCCAAATTTCCAGCACACACCAGCAATATACATATGTACATATATGTATGTGTATGTGTGAGTATGTGGGCATATGCTCACACACGCAAACATTGTACGGTTGGTTATTTAGTTGAGTGCTGGATTTGCCACTCAACTTTTCATCCACCCATCAATCTATAAATATGTTTGCGGGTGGCAGTGAATTGGAAACTGAAAGAAAGCGTGTGAGAGCGGAGACTCATGCATGCTTTCGAAGCATATCTAGCCATTTAGCACAGCCCGAAACGTTAACGAGTGGGTGTCGCATATATATTTTTCTCAAAAAAAATTAAAATCCACACGCTCGCTTGTCAGCATACCCGCAAACCGTTAAATCGTCTGCCATTCACAGCCGCACATGTCGCTCGCAAACTCACACAGTTAATACACAGCCGACATCAAATCATCTGGCAACCCCTTCTAGCTTTGCTTGTGTGTGTTTTAGTGGCGTTTTGCCCCAACTTTCTTGCGTTCTCCACTATTTCGTTTTTAGTTTTACTTTATTTGCGCACTTTTTCGTCTGCGCTTTTCAATCGCCATCGATATGTGCTGATCATCTCAATCCCATGTCACACCCCGCCCATTTGTTATTTAGTGTGTCAGTCAGCCAGCCAGCAGAAATAAAATGTTGAAGTGGGTGCCATGTGTGCATATGTGTTGGTTTTGTGGATATAAATACGTGCGATCTGAAGGTCCATTGCCGCCTTTTCGCATTTTTATCTATTTTATTTTATTTTTTCACTTGGAAACTACAAAATCCAATCATAAAATTAAGCACATTTTTCAATTTCCTCTCATTTCTGCCGCGCAATTTGTGCGTAGACTAGAAACTTCTTTACATTAGTGTTCGTCTGTGGGTGTGTGTTGAAGTTATGTGCGCAGCTAAAGGTTTTACGTTGGTATCTAACGTTTTTCTGTTTCTCTAATTTTTTTCTGTTCATTTACTTTTCGTAATTTCCACAGCAGTCTTAAGTATAAATAAAATTCCGTTTCTTATGTAAATATGTATATTTAAGCCAGGAGCCATCAATCCTTGGGCACAGAAATAAAGTCTTTATGGTTTCAACAAAAGATATTACTTCAAGAGACCTAAGTTATCAGCCTTCGTTATCTGAATACCTGTCTAATACCATCTTACAAAGTTTCGAAGAGTTTCGGATGAAAGAGAAATTTTATAGACTCAGCATTTCAAACCATCTCATTCCCTTTAATTCTATATTAGAACAATGTATGGTAGAATTCCAAACGCTACTTACTCTCACCTCGAATTGAATACAATTTTCGGTCCTTCAGAAGTCTTATGCTTTGATTCTTCTGGTGGTAACCAATAGATGGGTTATATAAGGAATTTAGAATTCACGCCTAACAAATGAGGTGAAAAGCTGAGCTCGATAAGGTCCAACGTTAACGGGAATTCGGCGAACCTTACTACAGTTTCTAAGATCATGGAGTATATGGGGAAAGGGTCAACAACTTTTTAACTGCTAAGAAAACTTGAAAGCTTTCCTAAAGTTCTATTTTTTCTAAGCTTTATAGTTTAAAAATCCGAGTGTCTCAGATATCCAGTCCAGTCCAGTCATGTTTATGCAACACGGCGTTATACCAAACTCTGAACCCTCAACCACCAGTCTTCTTCAACAATGCTAATTACTTTAAAACAACCCAAGGTCACTGAAAGCTCAGGATATTTTAAGCTTTTTATATAATTTCCCACAAACTCGGCAATTGCTCCAGCTCAAATCACATTCTTCTTATTATTAGAAATGCAAGTAAATCCCACAATGCTGATAATGTCAATTAAACGAGAAAGAAAGCAAAGCCGCACAAAAGCGGTGAACTAGAAATTAAAAGAGAAAATAGTTACAGCAAAATGTAAAAAGCGGAAATCCTTAAAACCGCTTAACGTAAATCAAACACACAGACTAAGAGATATGGACAGCAATGACAACAATTGTAAGAGCAGCAACAACAATACGAAACGCAAGCGCTTGGCGCTTAGTGAGTTTTAAATGCTTCACAAGTGAGTGAGGCATAGACACCAAGCCCTTCTTCAATACCCTCTATATACAGACACATACTTGTGTTAGTCTGCGCGAAGCACACGCCCAACTCCCGACAGTTAAGTGGACATTAAGCACCGTAGAACAGACAGACATAGAGACAGGCAGTCGGCAAATTAAAGTATCTGCGAGTAGACGCGTATTTGCGGGGCATCCAGTTGCAGGAGTGGAAGGGATTTGGTGCGCAGTGGTCTTAACAAATGAACACGCGTATGTAATGGACCGCTGCGCCGTTGCTAGCGTATTATCTACGCACCAGACTGAATTATCGAGTGTTGGCTGGCAGCTGATGCCACAAATTCCATTCTACACTTGCATTCCTTTTTCGTTTGTATTTTATTCTTTTTTTTTGCTTCAGTATTAATACTAAGAGAAAAATTTACAGCATTGCGTTAAATTTCACACATTCCCATTAGCGGCTAGCAAATAGTTAGTTGATGCTGTAGAAAGTCTATAGGAAGGCAAATATGTAGAAGCAAGATAACCAAGTATAAATTGTTCCGTTTAATGAAGGATTTTTCCTGATGCCTTCCTCCTTTGATTCAATTTGTCTGCGTGGCGTGAGAAATTTGTAAAGCTAACAAATGTTTAAAGATTTTCTAATGGCACTACAGCCAGTGCTTACTGACTTTTTTTTGGCTTTAGGTTCGATACTTAAGCCTTGTTGTTTAAATTTATAGACGGGGTACAATTTAGTTTCTCCAGAAGTACATACATATAATTCACAGAAAGTCGAGGTAAAATTTTTGCTATCGGCGAATAAGAAGCAAGTACATCAGTGGTGTGACTCTCAGACTATTATTGTTGTAACGGCATCCCCGACGTTTTTTGGAGGAATGTTGCTGAGTTGATAGTCTTTGGCCGTATAAAAATTCGGATCCATTCCAACTTTTGCTAAAAGATCGCGAAATCCATTGATCCAGTGCCGGGCACAGGATATCAATGGGGATCTAACTAGGTCCCATTCCGAAGTGAGCGCGACAAGGGTCTCTCTGGCCAGCTCATCCCATTCACCCAAACCAGTCTGATGCAGAAGGAACTAATTGCTATTTCTAGTAAAGAAAGACACTCCTTGACCAGCGTACAGTAAACGAATTCAGCGCTACTATTGTCGATCTGCTATCGATGTGAATACTCATTTCAATGAAAAAGGATGCGCTTTGTAGCAGTACGTCTACTACCGCATCGATGGCAGCCACTTGTGAATGAAAAACACTACAGTGATCCGGTAGTCTAAAGCTAAAGTTGACGGAGAGCAGCTTACAGAAAACTCGCCCTCCAACCTGTCCTCATAGCTTTGATCATTCATCAATGCCACTCTTCCCTTTCCCGTCTCCCTCGTCGGTATGTGAGACAGATTTTTTATTTAAAAATGAAATCCCAAAAGCCGTATAAAAAAGACTTTGGAAAAAATGTCGACTCTCACATAACAGTAAAATCTTTGTTCGATCTCAAAAAGCTACTCTTCTGAACGAAGTTTGTCTGCACATAGAACTCTTCTTCTCGTTGAAAGGTCAGTATTCGCCGTTATTCTAAGAGCATACATCATGTACTCAGTAAGTAATTTACTTATTTTAGATCTTCCGTAAGAGAAAAAACTGCATAACACAATAGCCACACATCACATGTCATCACGTGTCATACTAAATATCTTATACTCAATTCATTATTCGTTTTGCTTTGAATTTCATAGCTTATATAATGATTTTAGCTGATCTCGATTGTCTTGCGACGCTGTTGTTAGAGCAGTTAATAAATTGTATTATTACATAATATACTAACTTTTAATTGACTAATCCATTTAGCATTTATTTATGGCCATTTTCATTTGCATCGTATATATTTTTATTACCTAACTTTTAGTTTATTTTATTTCCTCTGTCTCTCTTCCGCCTTTATAGCTAATTTTTTAATCTCTACTTTATTGATTTCTAAGCACTTTCCTGTCGACTCTGTCAGCAGCCGACATGATGGATGTTCAATTGAATTGTCTGTATGTAAGCCTCTATGCGGATAACTGCTTTTGTCTCCTCTGCTTCGGCATGCATGAGCATTCTGAAAGTTTGCCACATAGCTCGTTGCTGGTCGTGCTCGTAGTATGTCCTTCCTAAAAAGCATTAATCCTCTAAAAGTTATTCACATGCATGAGCGAAAATGTATGCTGTTGAGTTTTTTATTCGATTTTCTTGGTCTACAACTGTGATTTCTCAAGCTTTCGTCAGTTCGGAACACACTTAAACACATACCTAAGCAGATGTGCGCCTGGCACTGTTTACTTAGGTGCATGTGGTTATTATGCCACATACTAAAAAGCAGCAAAGTAGTAAAATTTCTTAATCTCTTAATGGATGGCAATAGTGTAGAAAAGTTGAACGACCAACTTGGTTGGTGGGCTAGCAAAAACAAAAACAAAAATGAATGCAACGTTAGAGAAATATGTTAGAGGAATTACCAATCAAAGTGAAGTAAAAATAAAATACTTAAGAGACAAGCAATATTTCTACTTAGCTCTTAAATCTGAAATAGTGATAAGTCCTAGAGTCATAAAAAAGTTCTATACGAGGAGACAAAAAAGTTATTCTCGGCAATATTATGGAATCGAGCACGAAATATGTCACTTAGACCTCCTCTCCGTGAACATCTTTTAATCTCTGTAGTATGGTATTAGAATCCGCAAGCCGCTATACCGAAGTAGCCAAACTTTATCCGACCCTTTTCCCATTTATGATGCAGAAAATTTCCTTCTGATTCCGACGACTTCTAAACATTGTAGATGGTCTTGGTGATCTTGTTGACTTCTAGAGATGCTTCTATATTTTCAGACTTTCCTAAGACTGCCTCATTTAATCAATTAAATCAGTGGTAGAAAATCAGATGTCCTTTTGTAACAATCAGGTGCATAATATAAATACGAGGCCCATAGATCCAGCGCCAGAGTACAAAAAGTCGCACTTTTTCTGCTACCTTAATAGCTGCCACTTCTGCTTTCAAGACACAACGGCGGTCTCGAAGTCTGAAATAAAAGTTAGTAGAGAGCTGAGAGACAGAAGACTCCCTCTCCACCTTCCCCTTTAGCAGCGAACCATACTTGTAGAAGTTGCCACAAGGAGTGGACTCCGAGGTGGTTCAATTCGTCAGGAATGCAACCGAAGTGCGAGACCAGTCAAATTAACCATATAACAGTTTTGGCTAAACTACGCTTTCATAAAACCAAAGATCAACTTTTTCTGACAGTCTCCACCACTTCGCAAAAGTTGCTTTACATTAATATAAGGCAACTAATACCTTCCTCACCCCGTCTTATATGATAACTTTTTATCAAGGATGAGATCCAAGTATTTTATCTTTTCGGCTGGTTGTACCGATAGCTCTCCTATGAGGAGATTTTATTCCGGGTCCGAGTACTTCACTTTTTGATAGGGTGAAGCCGAGTGCCTCCCAATGTAAGAAAGTATAGTCCTAATAATTAAATCCATGTAAGTTTCATTGCGATTGACAGGTAAGCCGCTTCTCTCCGACAAACTAGCTAGCATATTGAGGTTTTAACTCGTAAAAGAATACCCAGAAAGAAACCAATCCAAAATTTCCAAGTAAAAATATCTGATTTTTTTTAAATCGGTAAGCTTTTATTTCGAAGAAATCTGTACTTTCTGATGGTGACAAAAAAGTCCTGATAAAAGCAAGATTACTATAGCAAATTTTCTCACAAAAAATAAAGAGAGAAAAAGCGCCCACCAAACGAATTAAAGCTGTTTGTTCGTTTCATCCACCTGTTATTTCGTAGTAACAGCTGTAAAAAGGCAGCTTGGAATCGCACAAGAAACAAAGGAATTGCTTATTTATGGCGTAATTTATGCTCAAGCCGAAAGCCAAAAGTATGAGTGATTGCCTTGGTACCCTTGAGAAAAATGCTTTGACGTATCGCTCTAAAAATATAACACTTGACTGCGTACTGTCTGACATATCACTCTAAATTTAAATATAAATTTCGTGCTTAAATTTCAGTCTTCAAAACAAAATACTTTTTCTGCCTTTCAACTTTCAACTTGTATGAAGGATAATCCCTTTGAGAAAGAGGTGAGCAGGAAGAGGGTTGAAATTTAATTAATATGCAAACAATGTTATTAATACGCAAAATAAATGCAAATTTGCTGGCGACAGACGTACTACCATAGCAAAGCGACCAAACAAATCAAGGACAACAAAGAAACGCACACACATACACATATACAAATAAATAGGCACACACATGCATATTTAAAATACAACTTACCGAGACAGGTACAGTGAATTAGTGAGTGGGCACAAAAGACAGAGCGGCGGCGGCCGACTGAGTGGATGACTGATAGTACACCAGTGTATCAGAGGCACACTACATATATATATGTATGTATGTATATGTGTGTGTATTCGTGTGTTTGTGTCATAAGCACAAAAAGGTAATCAAAATATTGCGACACATAAGGGCGCCCGCAGCTGACATTTATGACGTTACATCCGCCGAGATGCACACACACCGAAACACACCTCTGCCAACTGCAGCTGATAAGCCACACACACACACATACTATATATAAATATATATGTGTGCTCTCATGTGGGTGTTCGGCAAATATTAATACAGCGATGCAAGGCTACAGATATCAACTCGAGTGTGCCCTGATGCTTTCTGATGAAATGGCGAAAAAGTGCCGCATAGACAGACAGACTCACCGAGGAGTAACAGCGAGACAAATCTACATAAAGCATACAATATTTACTGGCGTACAATTACAAATGGCAGAGCGAAAAATGCGGCGCAAAATCGGCGTTGAGATATGGGGCGTGTGTGTGCATTGTTGGCGTTACGGAAATCCCTTTGTGGCTGTGTCTGGCTGCGAGCGTGTTGCTTGTACCCCTTGCGCCGATGGCAGCAAAGTTGGCATGCAAATGTTTTAAGCTAATCAAATGGCATGCGCGCTCATACCATACATCACGAGCAGCAGCAGTCACCCATACACTCCACTTTACACCCCTCAGCCTTCACCTACTCTGGTATCGACCCCACTACGAACGCATTGCAGGTCAGCATTAAGATAAAGTGCCTGTGTGTCGCTCAAAGGACAAAGCATACATTTCAGCGTCGCAGTTGTTGGGCGACAGATTTGCCGCAGATCGTAGATAAGTAACCGGTATACTGTGTGTATGATATGCACATATTTGTACTATAATTTGCATACATTGTTGGTAAAAATGGCCAGCTTTTTTATTGCGCAAATCCCATTGGGCGAATGGACGCCGCTCAGGTAATGAGCAGTAAATTGCCTAAAATTCACATTCAAATTGCTGCTTTCTTCTACTAAAATTTTGCGCATGCATGTACTTACCCTTATGGTTTGTCATCAACTAGCGATAATCAGTTGTTTGAAAGAAAAAAATTAATTAGCAGACATGCTGGCTGACCGTTGGGCAGCAATTGAGCGTAGCCACACAGAATTTTTTGAAGTAGTGGGGAAACGTTTGGGTGCTTGGTCATAGCGGGATCGCGGGATCGCTATAAAATGCCTTTATGATCAATTTTATAGGAGTTCTAGGTACTATAATAGACCGGTTATAAGCTGTGAAAGAGAGTTCTGTTGGGCACGACCATTTAACCAAACCTACCCTACTCTTTAACCATCAATGCCTTCCTCACCCTCTTTTCAGCATTGAGCTTTAATGATATCTTTCTATGAAGGATAAGGACCAAGAACTTTACCTTTTCAGCAGTGTGAAATCGAGAGATATCCGATGAGGGAAGGCTACTTCTGAGATTTGATTCCGGGTTCAAGTACTTAACTTATTCGGCAGGGTGAAGCCGAGAGCCCAAAATGTGGAAAGGTATGCCTTCTGATAATTAAATCCAATCCAATTTTATTTGGATTGACAGCTAAGCATTGAGGTGTTAACTCATAAAAGAGGACCCCAAGTGGACCCAATCGAAAATTGTTACCTTAAAATATCTGTTTTTTATATATCGATAGGCTACCTACCTACTGCCTACCCTTTAATTAATCATTTACTCGTATAAAGAAGAATATTTTCGGTACTATATGTCAAATCTAAATATTTTAACCATAAACATTTGATTTTTTTTAAACATAAATAAATTATTTTAACATTACATAATTACATAACATTTTCTCACAATTTTCATATCTGCTTTTATATTTCACAGAAACGCTAACATAACTACCGCTCTCAACATAAGAAGAGAAAGAGGCACCACACGCACTTAAAGAGACAATCCAGAAAATGTACACATGTATGTATGTAAATATCCACACAAATACATGCGAAAGCGACTAAAAATAGTTGGGAGAATACAAGTATATTAAACTACACTCTTTGCTCTTTGTTTTATACAGAGTAAGTAGTGCTCTTTAGTTTGCAATATGCGCTGGGCGCTCTTCGCTCTATGCTGCTTTGCTGGAGCTGCTGCGCAACTGAATAAGTTGTATGCGTTTGTAGTAGAATTGCCAGCGTAAATTAATTGCTCTAAAAAGAATTTAAGTAAATAAGCAACATAAATCGGAAGGAGAGTGTATGGGAAACGGAAATGAACTGCATAAGCGAACTTCAATACACAAAGGGGAACGGAAATGAATTTTATAAAAGGTTTACAATTAAAAAAGGGGTAATTGGAGGTGAAAAGTTGAGAGTAATAAGCGCAATTAGCTTATATTTGTAAGCATTTCCAATAAAATAATTAGTCGATGAGAATAACTCGGCAGTGCTGGTGACTAACTACATTAATTGCTAAACAATATTGAGCAGACATAAACTTTTTTAGAAATTTTAGCAAAAGTGATTAAATTTCATTGAGTGAACCGCTTTTTGTAAAAAATAGAAGTGATAATTGTAGAAAAACTTAAAATTGTGTAATTAACTGGAAAATAAAAACGGAAATGGGTATAGAGAAATGAGAGTCGGTTTGTGTCGTTTCCGTTCGGCTTAAAATGTGTCGTAATTTTTTGCGCAGCGAACGCTAGACATATGTATGTATGTGAGAGCGCAGAGCATAACTGCAAAAACGGAAATAGTTGATTGGGTGTAAATAAATAAAAAACCGAAGTAATTGAGAAATCAAAGTTAACTATATGTGAGCATATAAACGAATGTATATATATTTCTAAAAGAGCGCAAGCGAAAAACATACTCTACAGCTATCAACTATGGTTTCTAATGCTTTATAAAAGATTTTTAAACGCAATGTTAAGAAAAAAGTCAAAAATAAACGTAAAAAGTAATATGGTATATAAAAAATCCTAACAAACTCCAAAACTTTCAGTAAAATGTAAAAGAAAAACTTTTAAAATGCTTATTAGTGTTAGGACTACTTAAATTAAGTGCGGTGCGCGATTATCGGTTCGGTTCGCGGGTAAGATCGATCGGCTCGGTTCGTGTGTGTGTAAGCTGTTTATGCAACCAGCAAGTGCTGCCCAGTGTTGTCAGTTTTATAAAAGTGTAGTGTTCATAGAAAAAGTTAGAAAGTAGTGAAATCAATTATTTCATAAAAAAGTTCAAGTCAATATAAAAATGTGTCGCCTTTTAAAAAAATATAAGTGAAAAATATAAAGTAGTGATATCAATTATTTTATTAAAAAAAAGGCCAAGTGTATATAAATATGTGCCGTCTTTTAAAAATAAAAATAAAGTGGTAAAGGCAAGAAATGCAAGTTGAAATAGTAAATGTGTGTGTTTTCAAACATAAAAGAGGCAGAGAAAAGTGAGAGCCCAAATTGTGTTCGATTCGTTTCGTATAATAATCGTTATGTCGTTCGTTCTCGTTTAATAAAAAATTACAATATCGTAAAAAACTCATGGAGCTGCTGGAAAAGGCTTCAACTTCAAATAATCCTTTAACGGTGAGTCATTTTTCATATCTATCACATACATGTGTATCTATATTTAATATATTTATATATTTCACCAAATATATACATTAAAATTAAATCTGACAACTTTTTTAAAAAACTATTTTAGAGAAAACTAAAGCGTCATCTTCAGTAAAGTCTTCCAACTCTTTGACATTGCGTTTTTATTTATTTTTTCACTAGCACTTTATGAAAAATTTATTTTTTATTTAATTTCTTGTAATAATTAAATAAATCATATATGTTTCACCAAGTATATCCATCAAATTTAAATCTAGCAACTGTGTTCAAAAATAGCGATGTTCGGGAGAATTAAAGTATCACCGTTAAATAAAAAGACATTTCTGTTTCAAAATATTTTGCTTTATTTTCGCAAATAGCATAAAGTATGTGTAAACCACATTACTCGTTCAGGAATTATGATTATCTATCTACATCGTCTTCTTCATCCTTTTCAACACTTTCTTCTACCATAGGTCTTCTCCTTTGTATACCTGCTCCAATGTTCGATAAACCTTCATCAAAATTAAAATATAGATAGCTATTGAAGGCTTCTACAGGAATACGTTCTCTAAAAGTAGCACTTGGCCAAACCGCTTCCTCAACTGTCAAGTTTTTATCGGGATCCATTGTGCCTTTGATTATTTCTTAATATGTATCGTGAATTTACTTTGATGTGTGTCTTGTGTCGCCGAACGCTGAATTTATACTGAATGTCTACTTTGGTGATGATACTTTTATTTGAGGTACCAAAGTGTTTAGAGACCGTTTCTGAAATTATACATATATTGTATCTTCTACATTGTCTACCTGGGTTTTCGAATTAACAAAACAATAGTAAAACTTGTTTCTGGTATAGTTTGTATCCTTTCCAGGTGGTATTGTTTTATTGCTTGAGTAAAGTTACCCTTTGTATGAAACTACCTACGCTATTTTGCTAAATTTGCAGTGGAAATCCCAAGTTTGTGGAATCACAAAACAATGTCTCTACATTATATTGTACTGCTTGTAGTATATGTAGTTTTTCTACAGTTTTACTAGAGTCGAATTTTAGGGGGTGCACTATATAATTTTATTTATTATAGACTCACTGGAAATAATGTATAACTTTTTGCTTTTGGGCGAGAGTTAACCCCTCCTCCCCCGTGGATCCGCCACTGGCAGAGGTTATACAATACTTAGCGAATTTAGAGTTTATACATGACAAAAACCTGAGTGATGTGAGCAAAAGAGAGCCTATTTGATGTAAAACAAGGCTACCATGTATTTGCTTGAAAGGAGAAACAGAAGCGTGCTTTCCATATCATATGTTACCTAAGTGTGCATACGAAGTACTGTAGGATTCAAAAAGTAATTGAAATTTCACTACGCCTCTTTATAAACTCTTTCCTCTGTCCAGTAACCATTCCTTGGCAAGAGTTAATGTTTGCTCTCCACTGGAATCATGGAATATACATACGCACACTTTCTCACATACACCGCTCAACGCTCGTTGAAATCAAATTTGAATATCTATGTATGTATTGTAGAAAAAATATAAACGCAATGCCAGGTATATATCTGAATGATGAGTACTCACAAATTAGTTCAACACTCATTTCCGTTTCCCCTCTGAGCAACTTAATCTTACTGCTCAGCTGCGCTGAACGCTAACTAGCAAACAGACACACATATAGCTTCACTGGAAATGGAAATGAATCTGCAGTATTTAAAGAGAGTGGAATAAGCATAGAGTGAGAGAGAGTTCAATATTGTGATAAATGTTCTCTTGCTTATGATGAGCGCATAACAGATCTAACTAATGGAATTTTATGTTTGGTAGAGAGTAGCTAAGGTAAGAGAGTATCGCCGAAGGGCCAATTTGAGGACAATAGAAAAGGAATAAAATTTTGAGTAAATGTTTAATGTCAAAATGTAATTTTTTTTATTAAAGAACTTCACTTGAAAGGAGAAACAAATGTTTGACTATCCAAAAGAAGAATGTATGCAAAGTTCAGTAGCGGTCAAAAGATAAATGAAGCTAAGAAATTCTCACAAAAATAGTAGAGAAAAACAAGAGACCCCAGCACTTATCACTTGGATTGATTATAGCTATACACTCCATAAAGAGTTATGCGAGTAATTCGAGCATATTTTTCGAAAATATATAACTTAATAACTACTCATATATTTTCCGCGTCGTTCAAGAGAAGTTCACGCTCTTTCATCTGTCAAACACACACCCTCAATGGCGCTAAATTGTTGTCTGTAGTAGTCAAATATAGCAAGCCATTGGTCTGCTGGAAAAAAATCCTATATTTTGTCCATATTTCTGCCATTAGCAACAGGTGCACACATACAAAACACACAACAAAAAGTCGTTGCTAATGTCAGCACTTACGTCCTTCGAAAGTGCCATTCGTAGCGTTTTAGCATGAGTAGTTAACCTTCATATGTATATGGTAGAGTGTATATGAAGTGGAGCGCCCGCTGAAGTGCAACTTGGCAATAGTTCACGTATTAATTAATTCGAAAATGGCAGCCACGCGCTAAAAGTGTTTGCCTTTCAACTCGCAAATTCAATTCACTTGATGCTCACTGAGTGCAATTTAGAGAAATTTAACACTTTAGCTTTTGACCGTTTGTCGTGCGCATGATATGCTAACCGATAGCAATTTTTTATAACTAATATTTAACCAGCGAAGTGTTTTGACTATTTAGTTGATGGAGAGAATCGAAACAAAGTGTGAAAATCTGCTGTAGTTAAGCACTATTTCATTACTTTAATGTTTTAATTTGTTTGCGACTGTATTTTAACTATTTCATTGTCGATCGAACCCTTTTTTCAGGTTACATTTTATATTATATGAATACTTTGCCGTAGTATATTACCATAAGAGCTCTAGGTCATATTTATCGGTAATTTGTATAATGAAAATGATATTAAATTTACCTACTGCTACAAATATAAAGATTTCAGCTATTTTTTTAAAGTTGCCTGTTTCAGAGTTTTAGAGAAAATTCATATGACAGACGGTTTTTTAAATTTGCGAAACAAACCCACTTTTCGTTGAGGCATCTAGGATTTCTTTTGTATGACGAACGACAAGTAAGGCAAACTGAGTCAAAACCAAATCCCAACTGAGCAGAGGCTCCGCTTAACTTAAAACAACAAGTGTTACAAAGAAAAATCTTTATAAAACGAGGCCGAGAGTAAATGTCGCTTATTCTTCACTTACATAGTGAAAAAATTGTGAAAGATAACATTTTTTGTGTTCCTAAAGAACTTAAGTTAAAGAATTTATTGAGAAATAATATAAATAAAAATAAATAAAGAGATAAATAGATAAAAAAAAAATAAATAAATAAAATAAAAATAAATAAAACTAAATAAATAAAATAAAAATAAATATAAAAAAAATAAAATGAATAAATAAAATTTTTTCCAAGCTTTTCATTATATTTTTCGGTGCAGCATTAGAGTCGTCTCAGGTAAAACGTATATCCAGTTCATCGTCTTTTTTTCACTTTTCTTCTTCCTCAGCTTGTGATGAATCATCCAACTCTATACCAGTATCTGCATCCTCTTCGTCTGGTATGGGATTGCCGCATTCTATGCCATAGAATAAACATCTTGGACACTTCGCGCTATCAATTGTCAGTTCAAAATTTCCAAACTTCATTATGTTTTTGTTAATTTTTATATTTTTTGAAAATATAAGTCTTGAATTTACTTTGATATATTCGACGTTTCGGCGAACGCTTAGTATACACTGAAAATATTTGTTGGAGTCAGGTCTTTTATAAGCACAGACGAGGTGTTTAGGGACAGCGGTGTTTAGTAAAGCAGGTAGTGGAGATCTTGAGTTTTTAGCCGCCTTCTCGGAAACAAATGGCTTAACCTTTTTTATTATTTGTATTTTTTAAACTGGGAGTAACCTTTTATTTAGTGTTACATTTAGGTTTTTAAACTATGTGCGTACAAAACCATAGAAAAATGCAAACTGTATATCTTTAATAATGGAAAACTAAATTTTCCCGTCTTTGAACTAACGCAATGTCGTGGGAATATCCTTTATATCATTCAAAATGGCGTTCATTGTTAAACTCACTCATTCCTGACACCTGGACAGATCAAAGATAGACATTAGCGAAGAGAACATAGGAGACTTACGTCAAAAGCAAGTGAAAACAATATCGACTGAACATTCGACCATGAATTGCAAACCGTCCAAGACAGGATTGTTGAACAGTAGTGTTTTGCAACTTGTTTGATGCCACTTTCAAAGAATTATCTACAACCCTATCGCCACACTCTTGATTCGGGCTAACACTATGCACGTTTCGACCTTCCGAAGCAAGCAACCGCCCAGAAGCTGCCAGCTTAGACCAATAGAAGTGGAATTATCTTCAAACAAATCCACTATAGCTCTTAAAAACCTGTAAAACAGCGAACGAAAACAAAATTTCTAATCATGAGCCCTATTGTCAGTAGAAGTATAAGTAAATCGCGATAGTAAAATCCGCTTTAAACATATCATTCAGCATTTACGAACGGTTGACTTCCACATTAAATGCTTAAAATGCTCAATAACTCTTGATTCTTCTTGCAAACTCACTTAATATTTCCTTTTATAGCAAAACATAGCCGCTCCCCATCACTCTCCCACACCATAGCGTTCGACGAAAAGCTACTTGTTAACGGTACTTTCATCAAAGCTCGCTTTTATGCTTAGAAAACAAACTGTCAGATAGCAAAGTTTTATGCAACAAAGCACAACGACAACAAACAAGCGCAATAAATGAAGCAAAATAATATTTAACAAGCAGTGAACAGTTAAGAGCATGTGAAACTTTCGACTTCCATAATACGGCAGCGATATCACGCTTTTCGCAAAACCATAAAAATGTTTAGCTAACAAGATAGTATTTAACTTTACAAAGAAACATTTGCAATTGTCTGCCGCTATCAGCTACGCGGTAGAGGAATGGCCATTTCTATGCTTAAATATAATATTTTTCATTGTATTCACTCAGCCAGCAGCTGATTTACACACTTCTGCTGACAAAAAGTCAAAGAAATAAACAACTTTTTGACAACAATGCGCTGAAGCAATCAAATTTGATTGAAGAAACAACTCATTTGCTGTTTGTGTTTTTTTTTATAACTTATAACTCAACTAATGCCGTTTGTAGGGTACAGCTTGTGGTAAAAACTGCTCATTTTTTGTTTGTTTTGTTTCCCCCTTTTTAAAAACCTATTTATGCTCTCATGCTTGAAAATTTCATTAGTAATGCAATGTGTATTGGTCCAGTGTGATTATAACTGTAGACTGTACATATACATATAAATCCCTTACCATTCAATTTATCATGCATTTTGCACTTTCCTTGTCTCGTCAACTTACGTAGGACTTACAAAAATCATTTCTTATTTCCAAAATATTTCCTTAAAAGACTTACTATATACATACGAGTATGTTCATAAGTATATATATATATATATGTATATGTATGTATATATGTATGTCTGTAGTATGTTCATAAGTCTATCGTCTAAGTAGTACCCTCCATTCAAGCTTTTCTTTTCTCCACTACTTTGTCATTTTTCTGTTCTTCCCTCTTATTTCATATTTTTCTCAATGAGCTTTTCGTGCGCTCATCATTTTTGTTTGACATGAAATTGCGCTGTTAATATGACAAAGCCAAGTAATTGCACTAAGAAGCTGAAGCAAGTTTTTCCACAATGGCAAAAAATTTAAACAGATTTTCGTGCTACCTACAAGAAGTTTCACATACTTGTTGTTTTGTGAGTGAGTCATACATGCGATTTTAAGCATACTTTCAAATATGTTCTGCCAAATATGTTATGAATTGCTATATTTCTCTGAGTTTGTACGAAACGCGGCAGCAAAGTTGTTTGCTCCATAATTTGCCACTCATTTCAAGCATCAACTTCCGCTGCTGGCTTTGTTGCGCGCTTACGCACGACAGTCTGTGAAGTTATGCAGAGTTTTTTTTTCGCAAATTTTCTACTGCTTCATTCTTAGTTTGCTGCAAAAGTTTTTATTGTATTTTATTCTTTTTAATTTCTTTTAGTATTATTATTGTCGATGATTGTATGCACCCCTTGTTGCTTTACGCATTTTTTCTCCCTAAAAATTTCTTAAATTCCACAGCACACCTGAAAGTATGTCGGGAATTTTACACAACTTAAGTAAATTACTAACTCAGTTTTGAGCAAATCATACCAGGTTTTGAAGTTATGATTGAAAAGAGATGTGTAGCCGACGAATCTTATGAGGCACGTCAGTGAAATGAAAAAATGTTAATAATAATACTTAACGTAATATAAAATTCGATTACCAGTTCTCTGTTCGTTTTATTAGGATGTTGCTCTGTTTTAAAAAATCTACATAAAAAGCAGTGGGAAAGTTAACTAATTTTATTTAATACAAGAGAGTTTGTGGACACCTCATTACGGTTATTTAATCCAGTGCTTTCTATCTCTGTGTATTGAGCTATTCCACTTCTATGTTCAAGTCTTACTTCATGCTGCTCATATTGAGCAGGTGCCCGCAGATCTTTTGATAAACTCTTATAGCAGTTGATTTTTGGTAATATCGTTAAAGTTACAGCGGTTTTCTAACTTTTCGATAAAGTAAAATTTGTCCAGAACAAAAGTCGTTTGTAGCGAGATCGGTAGAAGAAAGAGATTAGAGAGACAATTCTAAGCCAAATTCCTGCAATTTGTCATCATTTTCGTTGATTTAGAACTACTCTTTGACTTTTCTTACATACAACGTTCGCCGCTTTCTGTTATTCAGTTTTCAGTACTTTGGGATATATGTAAGTGAATCCTCCAATGGTTTCAAGAATCTATTAGCTATTGCTGCTGCCACCGAAGGGGACTTCAAGGACCCCAGCAAGTTTGTTGCTGCTCCAGCTGCTGGTGCTGGCGCTACTTCCAAAAAGAAGGAAAAAAGTAAAAAGGAGGAGTCGGAGACAGCTGAACTTTATAGCTAGTTTAGAGGAGGGTATTCACTTATATGTTCGTACTTTTTATAAAATTTTCATTATTTTGAAATATAAGTGAATATCTCGGGTATCCCTAACTCATAAGAGGGCATTTACCCTCTGCAAAACTTAAAAACTATCAAATTTGTGTGAGTTGTTAAAAGAGAGAAGAATTTAAAGTAAGGTGAAAGGTTTAACTATTATTTCAAAACATTTATTTTTCCCAACTTTTAGTTTTATTTTCAGAAATAAATTAAAATAGTTCAATACAACAAATATACAGTGCTGAGCGCTGCTTTATTCTTCCTCCCCCTCTTCATCTTCTTCAGTGTGTGTTGAATCCACCAGCTCAGGCATATCTTCATCGTCATCCTCATCTGATCCTGGAAGCACACATTCCTTTTTATAGTACAAGCATTTTGGACATATCGCGCTGCAAACTGTCAAGCCGAAGTTTTCAAAATGCATTTTATTTTTGTTAGACTTTGCTGTTTTCGAACTTAGCTAATAACTGTCGTATATTTTCTTTGGTACTCTTCTGTCGCTGAATATTCACTGAATTTCGTTATCGATGGCAGTCTCTTTATATGCATAGCTGAGGTGTTTCGAAACTGAGGTGATTAGTAAAATTGATAGAAGAGAGACCTTGTCTTAATTGTTCGGCGTTTTAGTTCTTAGAATGTGTATTGTATGTCTTCAGTCGCCTACCTGAAATTTCGGTTACGCTTTTGTGGTGTTGGAAATACTCTTTTTTTGGGGTTTTTGGACTCTTTGTTTCTTTGATTTTACTTTCAACAAAGGGTTCATCAAAGCATTCATATTTTATATAATTGAAAAAAAATATTTATCCACTTTCTCAGTATTGTGAATATACTTTTCAACTCACTCAAAATACTGGTCCGCATAGCTTTTGGGCTGGTTTTCAACTTTAATGTAAAATATATGAGAGATAATCTCCTTTTATATCATAAATGTCTTCTTTCCTGCATTATTGAAGATTACTTTTTACTAAATATATAAATTTGAATATGACACAGCGCTTTGACTGTTATAAAAGCAATGAACAGCACTGAACTTGTGAAGCGGCTCCACTAAACTTCTCATCTGTGTTATGCAGTTGTATTATATCCTAAAATTAGCTCCAAATCTATCCAGACTTCTTGAATATTGAAAAATTTTTGATTTTTTCACAAAAACAAAAAAAAATGTGTTTGAGTCACAAAGTTAGCTTTTACGAATTGTCGAGTTCAGTGAACACTGCTTGCATACATCCTCACACCGTATATATTATATGTACATCGGTACACAGCCAGGTTTACCTAACAAACCGTAAGAGAATTGGAGATAATTCTTTGCTTTAAGTCACACAATGCCTTCTTATGCCAGAGGCTTTTACCGCCAAGGAGTCTGAGCAAACCACAAAGCTTTGCTCTACATACGCGCGTACAAGTTTCATTGGTTGCGAACTTTTCCTTAACAGTGCAATCGGTACCGCTAGCTGGCTGCAACACGGCTACGCGCGTAAGTGGTTAATGCAACAACAAAGAACAATCGAAAATTTAATGAAAAATAAATTGAAACTGAAACTCGTGTAAAAGTTACAAACACATATTCATGTATGTATGTATGTATGTGTGGCATGTATTTCACAATGACACTTCTGCAATAGCGGCAGCAGCTGTGAGATTGTGGCATGTGCCGCATGCTGCTGCAATCGCAATTGGCTGCTGTTGGCGCGCGTGGTTTGGCAGTTACTTTGTTGCTGCTGTGGTTACTGCAAGTTTTTGGTGGCAAACCCAATTTTTGTTGCCATCGCTCGCAAATGTTGCAACACCTTTCGGTTGTAAAAGTTTGAACATTTTTTTGCCTTTCTTAGCGATTGCTGAAAAGTTTTCTTTTGCTTTGGCGGCATTTCAGCCTAAGAGCTTGAAGCTGCACTTATTGGCTTTAAAGCAGACGTGTGTTTTTTGGTGCGAAACAGCGCTGGCAATGCGTGTCATTTGAAAGCGGTAATATAAAAAAAAGAACTTTTCTCACTTGGTTCCAGAACTCTTTCTTTTTTTAGTAAGATATACAAGGACATAAATTTTGTTGTTAAAGGTCTTCATAAAGCCTAAATATGCAAATAAGAAAAGTGCTTCGGATTAAGTCCAATCCCCGCTTGGGTGTTAAGGTTCAAGTTGATTGTCTTAAAAGTAGTCTAACGGTAGACCCAGGAAACGTGCTGTTTCCACGGTGTCGAACCTTCAGGGGAAGGGTGTTGGGTGAATGAAGTTTGCTAGGCATACAAAGAGACGGTTAGGCTAATGCAGGGAGTCGTTGTATGATTCCCATATATTTCATATGTAGAATGAATTCACAGTAAATGACGGTCAGTCCGAAGTCTGGTCGGCGTACTGTCTGATGTGGTCGACGTAGTCAAAAAAAAACCTAGGAGGCGGCTCCGCTTCAAGCAGACGACTGCTGAGATGAGATTTGTTTGTTGATATGTCCCTCAGCCGGTAAGTTCTTAACCAGCCGCCTTGCTCTCGACATTTCCTGGAGTCCTCTTGATCTGTCAGTCCTATTCTGTAGGCATGCGTCGCCACCAGACTGTGTTGACTAAATGTTTCAATCATATTCCTACTGTAGGAGGGCCAATAGAAACTCGGTATATTCCTGATCTATCGTCTTACATATGACTTTTGCATTTTTGTTCTCCAGTAGGTCTTTTCTTCGCGTTTTGCCCTTCATTGCCTTGATAAGTTTATTTACCTAACTTAACCGAGCCCAACTATGGGCTTACCAAGTCCTGACGGGTCCACTGCTGCTCTGCAGTCCAGGACTGCCCACGTTCGATATTCACTCTGAAGTTGCCAGCTAATGCAATATAGACTAGCTCATTCAATAGAAAAAGACACCTACCTAAAATATACTGCAATGATCTGGGAGCTTAAATGGCTGTCTTATGCTTAACTCCAGAGGCTGCATCCCCTCACCTCAAATTTTACTATTAACCACAGCAGCTCTTCAGTCCATAATTGGAACCTTACATTTCGATCTAATCGATAGCACGTCAAATGCAACACTGTGGTACTAAAAAAGTAAGCAGAAAGGCATAAAATGAAACGAAAAATTTAAATTGGTAGAACTTTATACCTCTGGTTGTTATGGCCACCACAAAATGGCGAGCAATGCGTTGAGTGGATGCACGTATGGCCGTTGTTTAAATTGAATGCCATAAAGTGGTGGTATATAGTCGCTTTAACTAAAACGCAAACCTGCAAGCGTAAGTTTGTACAGCAGTTGATATACATGCATCTTGGCAGGAGCGCTACACACATACACAATATGAAACAAAACACACACGTGCGCTGACAACGTAACGAGGCGGTCGCGTAACAACGTAAAGCATTTTTACGACATTTATTTACGATTTTCCAATTTTTTCCGCTGCAACAATCATTATGGACAATCTCAACTTTGATTTAACTACGCATACGTGAACGCAGCAGCCTTCGAACGCACATGCACATACATACATGTATGAATTTATATATTAAACTCTTACGCCAGCAAATCCTGTTAGCAACTTGCCCTTAAGGACAAGCACACACACATATACAGTCAGCCTTTGTGTCGCAAACATTGTTGAGCCGCGCTTAAGTGGTTTATGTAGCCATTTTCTTTCTGCGCGCATGCATGTGTATGTGTATGTGAACCGTGCAAGTCTGCTTCTAATGCGATTGAGTTTTGTGTAATTCCAATTAAAGTCAAATGAAGGTTAAAAGTGGATATGTGCGGTTAGACATGGGTATAAATCAGTGGCAGCTAATAAAAATTGAGCACATTGCAGGCAAAAGGTGGTTTGGTTAAACGGCTGTGCGAGTTATTTCAGTGCCACAAAATGGCAAATGAAAGTGTTTACTTTTAATTTTTTTAGTCAATAGCATTGGCAAAAGAAAGTGTTCATGTTGTTGTTGGTATGAGATTATCTAGTCGTCGATGTGGTTGGACCATAAGGAGAGGATGTCTGATTCTGAGCACAAATCATTAATGAAAGAAGTTAGAGTACCATCATTCAAGTATCCATAGATTTCTGGGAATTTCAGAATTTTTAAAAGCTTTTCTTTTGAGTTAAAAAATATTCATATTTTGGAAAGCTGTTCAATATCCAGGACAAGCTGAATCCAATCAATTCAGGTCACTTTTAACTTCCACTGTCTTCATTCCTGAAAGAAGTCATAAAACCATGATTCAAGATGCCAGGCACTTTTGAAACTTCCAATGTTTTGAAGTACTATTCTTTTAGATTAAATAAATATTCATATTTTGAAGTGCTGTTTTTCTCAAACTTACGTTAAAGGCTTCTACTCATCTTTCGGCAGAAATCATTTATTTTCCAGCTATTAAATTTGTTCCGGTCGCATTGATAAGATGGTAAGTCCGGTCCCCTTACGGTTGAATTGCACAGTTGCTATCAATCTTGCATATGTACACACTTCAATAAGCTTGCAAATAAGCGCTTTGATGCCTTTTTGACCCCAAAAACGAGCGCCAGTGGCCTTCAGCTGGCATACAAACTCATGCACATATGAATACATATATGCCCCTCTCATATATATGTTTTTATATAGAGCAATATATGCTGCATGCTGTTTATCAATCTCTTGTATTTTTTAGCACTCGCTAACATATCTCTTCCACCCGCCCCTTCGCTGTTCGCGTACATTGCAAATTCATTTGTATACGCGCACAAAACATTTGATGATTTGATAAGACGACAGCGAAAAATTGCAACTCATTTGTTAATATCTTGTCGTGGCATCGCATAAAAAAGCCAGACAAATGCTACAAGCAAATATGTAAAGGGTGCAAGGTGCACACATACATACGCGTATAAAATGCTAGGCTACCTCTAGCAGCTAAATGATAGATGTTGCGCTGTTAAGTTCTATATACAAAGTCAGCTTTGTAAGCGAGTGTTGTAAGGAATGTCTCACTCTCACGCTCACTTAACCTATCAGCTGGCATCTCGCTTGTTAACATATAGCTTTGTAGCGTTGTCGGTGTGCGTTTATCTGCTTCAATGTCTGTTATTGACGTCTAAAGGCGGCTTATGTCACTCACCATAAGCATTCATATAGACGCTTATATGTTGGTAAATGCATATGTATGTATGGTATATTTATTTACAAATGCTCAACCGCTTACATGACCCTTTTTCTCAAGCATATATAGTGCTGTTTGCGACCGCGTGTCGATTGTCTTATCAAGATTGCCCTTTACATGTGTATATATTTTATCAGCTACGCACAAGGTTGAAAGTAGCTTTTGTGGCAGTAATTTTTTGTGAAATTTTTCAAATCAACCAGTTGATAGCTGTGTATTGAATGAAATGAGGGAAGGATTTTTTACATTTAATGTTTGCCGTTCCTTTTTTATGAGCTCTGAACTATGTGCCTGAAGGTGGGAAAATATAGCTTTGCTGCAGGAAATTTCATTATTTTAAAGTGCCAATAACCGGTTGTTCTTGAGTTACCAAAAATTTAATATGAAATTATCGTATTTCAAACAACTAAAACTACAATATGTGTATCAACATATCTGTATCGATTTTGTACACTTTCATAACCATTGCAATATACAAACATTTATGTTAGGGTGTCATACCCCAACTACTACCTCAAAACCCAAAGTAGACACTGTAATTCCTTATTATTCAGGCCTTTCCAACAAAAAAAATTTCTTAAATTTTCCACTAATTTTCGCTTTCCGAGCACCTTACCTGCACAACAAAGTACTGAAACTCTTTTCTATAGAAAAATGCCAAAAACTTAATGCTAAAATAAAACTTCCACTTCGGCCTACTCCGCTTTACACTTTAACGCAATTCAACCCGCTTAACCTACTCTCCATAAGTAATACAAAATTAATTTCAAAAGCACAAATGACAGCTGCACAATTCCGCCCTCAAACGCGGCGGCCACAAACAATTGAGAGCAAAGCCCAAACGACAGGTCACAAACGCAATGCGAAGTATGCCGTAGCGCAAAAGTTTCATCAATTTTCGTGAAATCTTCATCAAAAATTAATGAAAAAATAAATAATAAAATAATACACCGTTAAATAATCCAAAAACCAACACCATTAATAAAATGCCAACGAATATAAGTAGGCGAAGGCATACGAAGCAAACAAGCGCGACAGTGCAAGCAACAAAGATGTTGTTTTTGTACACGCGGAAGTGTCTGCTACGCGCCAATATCCAGCAACAATAAAATATGGGCAAATAAAACGTTTTTGACACCGAATTTAAAACACTACCCAGATAGGGCATACGAACGCACGAACAGCAAGCAATGCGCTTAAGTAGTGCGCTGCTATGTTGTGCGCCGCTATGTTATGCGTAGCCCGAACTCCAGTGAATCTTTCATCGATCTTTTAGGATTGTGATATCGCATTGATTCGTTGCCTCACTGTCTGTTGCCGCGCGTGCAAAGTGTCGAAGCAGACGCTTTAGCTATGCCGTGGGCGTATGACCTGTTGGCGTTGACAAGCACTGCTCGGACTGTCAGACATTGTTAGTCGACTATCTCACAATATTAACGTCGGTTCGACTGTGCTGTTGATTGTATGAGTTTCTCCTGCAAATTTATTATTTCTGCGCTTTGCGTAGTCAGTTGCCACGATTGTCTTCTTGTCGCTGAATGGTCGATTTTGTATATTCTGTTGCATAGTGGTGTAGTATTGATAAAAAGAACACAAAACTATCTTTAGTCGATCTTATCTGGTTCAAAACAAAAGTGCTTCAAACTGTTGAGAAGGAAAGTGCCAAAGTCAATCTTTCGAAAAGAACAGTCCAAACATTATGGACGTTTTGAATATTTCGAACACACAATTGCGTTTTCGTGGCAGTCTGCGTAACCGAATTATTGCCGCATCAAGGCCTGTCAACTTGGTAGTATTTTACACTTATTATATTATAGGGATATAATATGGTATAAAAATAATGAATACCTGAAATTAAGCATATTTAAGGTCGGAAAAGTAGTTGCCCACTATACTATATCGGAATTGAAATACTCTACTTAAAAAATTTCCTCGAAAATAAAATCAACTCTCTCAACTTGAAATATTCGTTCTCCAACAGTAATATATCACACTCTTTATGCTTCGTCGAAACACCGTACTTAAGTAGCTTTCCTGCCGCCGTTTCTTGCTACTTGCCCCTATTCCCAACGCCTTCAATGCAGCACACGATTTTTTCCCAAATATTTATTTTACACATTTCGACGAATGCGAAATTTCTGCTTATTAGCATATTTGAACGCCGCGCAGACAAGGCTTGGGCACAAGGCAAGACGGAAGAGAATTGGCTGAGCACAGACAAGGCTTGGGCACAAGGCAAGACGGCAGAGAATTGGCTGAGTACAACAAAAAGGTGAAACCAGGAAGTGGAAGTGAACGTGCAAAGAGTGTTGATGGCAGAAACGCCTGTGACTAATAAACGAAGAGGAGTTTCGGCGTGCTGGTTTCTGTCAAAGGTGCCATGCATAAGAAAAGCAGGATAATAAGGATAACAACAACAAGCAACGAGCAATTTTTTTTGTTAACGAATTGAATTTTGATAAATTACCAACGGTACAAAAGGAAAACAACACAATCATTATGTACTGTAAGTCGACAGTCCGGGAGAGCTTCTTAAACGTATACCATACGAGTTCTTGTTTATTTCGTTTTTTGTTTTTGTTTTGCGCCGTCAACTTCAATTTGATTTTCATAAAGTCAGTAAGGAAAACAAAAACGAAAATGTTTTACACGTCAGATTTTCAAGCTAATTTTTTTTGAAAGGAGGTATGCCAAGGCGAGCTCGTATTTGTTGAGTACTGGACTGAAATCTTTCGCCTGAGAACCAGCGAATCAGCAAATAACTATACAAGTATGATTTTTGACGTCAAATTTTAGTGCTTGGGTAAAAGCGAAACGTAATACAGTTAAAATTTGCATTCAGTAGGAATGCATATATCCGGAATGTACTGGTTAGTGGTCATCATACGTAGATAAGCTTTAATATATAATATGAAAAAGTTCAAAATTTGGCAGAATTCTAGAATAGTTGGGAAAATTCAATCTCTCTAGCCTGCTTAAGGTTTAATATAAAGAATAGGTAAGGTTAGGTCGTGGTGTTGATTCAACATCGACTCACAATGCGGCGAGATAGACTTTGCTAAGACCCAATAGTTCAGACGACCTCTTGTGTTTCACGCTGGGCCAGAAGGATCTCGCAGTCGCACAAATTTTGATTCTTGACCAGCGTTTGCTGAGCTCTCTGGAGGTCTAAATGTCCAACGCCAGAACGCTAGCCATCGCAGAACCGGCTCGACTTCAATCGACTCGATTCCAATCGGATAAAACTGAGAAAAGTCTGCTCTCCCTAGCCATTTCATCGGCTTTGCAGTTTCAGCGAATACCTCGATTGTATCCATCTCCGCTTGAAAGTCGCTAAAGTGGTCCGGTAGGCTGAAACTAGAGATGATGGAAGGCTCCGGACAGAAGACTCCACCACCAACTTTCCGATTGAATCTACCTTTAAAGGTAAGGTTGTCAGCTGAGATCACTTAATGGATCCCTGTAGAGATTTTTCAATCGCCTCGGCTAGAGACCAGAAGGACCACATAAAATCTAGTTATTAAACAAATGAAAGTATCAAATGTATACGCTGAGATATCCCAGCATATCTCCTAAGCTCTTACCCGCCACAAGTAAATTAGACGTCTTCCAAAAATAATTTTTAAATAGTACTGACTATTGAGACACACAAGTATAGTAGCAGACTTCGTAGAACAGTTTTCAAAAGGAATTCAAATGCAGTTGGCATAACAAACCCACAAGCATTGCACAAAGACCGGGCTGTTGAGAAAAAGAAATATGCGAAAGTACCGATTCTATGCGTTATTACAGATCCAGTAGGCGTCAGTGCTCCATCTGGTCAAGGGAATTGGTTGATAAGCAACTTTGGGTATTTATTGTACATATAAGCAGCGACACCGAAATAGCAGACATTTTAAACTTTTCGACAGTTTCCCTGAAATTTTGGTCAATATACTATCAGAAAGTCTGGAAGCTCATGAATCTCGAGGCCAGAAGTACATTTCTTTGTATACTGTTATAATATTTTAGAAGTGATTTTTGTATTCCATTTCAAAACTGCGAACCGAGCAGTCAAATAATCCTACCAATTTTCACCAGAAGCATAAAAACTCACCTACAAAATCGCAAAATGCAAAATTGAAGTATGAGAAAAAAGTAAAACAACAAAAGTAGGAACAGCTGCAAATGAAAATACGGAAGCGTTAAACAACTGAATGGCACTTAACGCTAAACGAAAGCTGATTTTTCCCACACTCACACAATTTACACTTCACCTTTTTCCCCCAAGTAGTTCAGGTGAAAGTTTCCAGCATACACACACACAAGCGAAGAGGCATTTGCTCGTAAACACAAACCGACATTAATACACATACATACATACACACGTACACAGGCAAACAGACAAATGCAAATACACACCTTGTGCAAATACTTGAGCCGAACAAGGCGAGCAAGGAAATGAGGATTAAAGTGAGTTGCACGTCAAGTTGCCACAGATGAGTGGACACTTCCGGGTCTGAGTGCGAGTGCGGCGAGCTGTGCGGACAGGCCGACGTACTACGAATCGAATGGGTGGTAAATCGTTAAAATTTACTTTCTGCTCTACTTTGTTTGTATTGTAGGTGTTTCTTGTGGTTTGTGCGAACAAGAAGAGGTGGTCAAGCAAATTCGGTCGGTTGGTCGGTCGGTTCAAGTGTGCTGTGTTAAGGGGCTGCGCAGAGGTGAATGCCAGTAACACCTTGCACTAACTGCTTTAACATATTAAGTGCAAATTCATTTGATTTTTAGTGACTACAACAGCTGACACAATGACAGACTCAACGGGCGAGTGGCTTCCGTGTGAGTGTGTGTGTCGGCTAAGACTACGAGTATTTTATTAACAGCTTGTCAAACGGAGCAACTGATTTGTGATCATTACAAACATACTTGCATACATACATTTCATTAGAAGAAAGTTTGAAGTGGAGCTGAATCAAATTAAGAGCTGCAACTTTGTTTGCTGTTGTGCATAATGGAGTATGCCCGTAATTTTTACGATATAGTATGGCTGTGCTTTGAATTAAACACGAAGCAGTTTTTTTTTTTTTTATTTCATATCGAGGATGCGTTGGTTATGGCAAATCAATTTGTGCCCGAACCTTACTTTTTTATCTTTTTTCCTTACTCTAGATATTTAGCAAGTGTTTTGGTAGAATAATTTCCCTTTTCTTGCTAGTTTGACTACCTTTTGACAGAAAGTTGAACTTTCTCATTGGTTTCTCTTTTCAAAAGCCCCGGTATTGGACTTGCGTTGAATATATGGACTCTGCGGAAAGCCACGAACCACTCCAATCTCCACACTCCCATTCATGTCCATTAGAGAGGCCTTTCTGTCCGACAAGTAACTCGGCGAAAGAGTAATTTCCGGAGTACTGGAAGAAGACTGATGCCCCAATAAGAACGAGGATCGCTCTTGATCTTATCAAGGGACTTCAAGAGAGGAACAACCCCAGCACTCTTCCACTCGCGTGAAAAGTATCCCTCCCAGAAGCACTTATTGTAAATGGCCTCCAAGTATTCCGGAATGAGCTTCCACAAGCTTTTGCACATCCCTCCGTTCAAACCATCAAAACCTGTAGACCGTTTAGACCTAACCAGGCCAAAGGCGTACCCTAACTCTCCATCTAATGGAGGGACTGGCCAAGCCAAGTCCAATACATAATGAAATGATGGCGCGATTTCCAACTTTCCGACAGCATTTTTCGGAATTATTTATTTTATTTATTCTAATTTAACACTTTTATTATACAAATCTACAAAAAGTATATATTATATTTCACATACAAACATAAATGAATAAGTACAACTAGACAATACGAAATATTAGACTTCTATAGCAAGTCTTCTGCCGCCATTCTGTGCTCGGCTGAAATGAAGTGGCTTGCACTTTGCCACCTAACAACTTTCGAGGACTTTAAATCCATTTTCGAAGGCTAACCCTGCCACAAATTACTATAATGTAATCCATTGGCTAAGGATAAAGCCCGTGTCACTTTAATTGATAACCCTGCAGCTTAACGCCCAATGTTCCCCTTATATGTTGATCAACACTATATAATATTGATCAGTAGTAATCTTCATCGGCGCTGTCTGTGCTCCAGTCATTTTCATCGTTATATATGCCACCTTCCACTTTGACTGTACTACTTATTTTCTGGCTTTGAATAACGTCCCATTCATTGACGGCAGATGGAAAACCGTCGTCCTCTTCTGAGTCATCCGAACTTGTCGAAGAAATAGCGTAACATTGTATTGGTTTCGCCACATGTACCATATCTTGTAATGTTTCTGGCCATTCTCCATATTCTGCTTCGTCATCATCGGAAATCTCCATTTGCTCATGATCTTCTAACTCTTCTTGTTCTTCTTCAGCATCAGAAATCTCCATACCTTCTTGTTCTTCTTCTTCGTTAACACCCGCATTATGCTGCAGTGCTTCTTCCCCTTCTGGCTCTTCATCTCCTTCTAGCTCTTCATCTTCTTCTAGCTCTTCGTCTTCTTCATTCGCAACAGGGCGCTGCTGTTCTTCTAATGGTGGTGGCAACATATTTCCCTGTTGCTCTTCTTCATTCCGGTCTTCTTCCTCGTCGTCGTCTTCCTCATTCGCAACAGGGCGCTGCTGTTCTTCTAATGGTGGTGGCAACATATTTCCCTGTTGCTCTTCTTCATTCCGGTCTTCTTCCTCGTCGTCGTCTTCCTCATTTTCTTCATATTCAAATTCTTCTAGCTCTTCATCTTCTTCTAGTTCTTCATCTTCTTCTACCTCTTCATCTTCTTCTACTTCTTCATCTTCTTCTACCTCTTCATCTTCTTCTACCTCTTCATCTTCTTCTTCATCTTCTTCTTCCTCTTCATCTTCTTCATTGGCAACGGCAAGCTGCTGTTCTGCTAATGGCGGTGGCAACATATTTACCTGTTCTCCTTCTACCTCTCGTTCTTCTTCATATTCAAATTCTTCTAGCTCTTCATCTTCTTCTAGTTCTTCATCTTCTTCTACCTCTTCATCTTCTTCTACCTCTTCATCTTCTTCTACCTCTTCATCTTCTTCTTCCTCTTCATCTTCTTCATTCGCAACGGCAAGCTGCTGTTCTTCTAATGGTGGTGGCAACATATTTCCCTGTTCTCCTTCTACCTCTCTTTCTTCTTCCTCCTCATTTTCTTCATATTCAAAATCCTCCTCCTCCTCCTCTTCATCTTCTTCTGCATCAGCAACAACTTCTCGCTGTTCTTCCTCCTTCTCTTTTCCTTCATCATTATCAACCACAATATGCTCTTGGTCTTCTACCTCCACCTCTTGTTCCTCCACCTCATCTCCTGCTTTTTCCACATTTACTTCTTCTTCAGCAGCAGCAAGTTGTTGATGATTGTGTGCTTCTAAATTTTGAATTGGTACTACCACTTGTGGGTTCTCTACTTGATCGATAATAACATGGTGACTCGGTTGTCCGGGATCCTGCGGTGCCGTCAGATGCAGAAATTTATTGTAATGTTTGTTCATATAATTTTGATATTGCAACATATATTGGTGTGGATTCTCGATCAATTGGTGTAGCATATGAGGTTGGTGTCCACGTTGTTGCCGTTGTATATCTAAGAAATATTGTTTCAATTCCAAATCTTGTGGCTCCACTAGCCCCGGTCGAGGGACGTATTCCACAGCGACTGGGCGGTATGGTACCAGCTTCGCATCATATACGAAACCACAACGGCAGGGACAGTAGTAAAACAGTGCGCCATTTGCATCCCGCAAAGATCTTGCTTTGAGCTCGAAACCTTGATACACCGAATTCCCAATCTGTACAGTTTCACGTTTGAATGCCATATACTCGTGCGCTTCGGTCACAATACAATCATGAAGTGCGACATAAGCCTGATAACCGTCAGTGTTTAGATTTTTTGCAAGAAAAACACGGATACTTTTGTTCAACATGACTTCGACTATTTTTTTCTTTCTCACACTGGTACTGCCTTTCTCTTAGCTAAGCGCTAACTGATCCTCACTGCAATATTTTGCAGCAATTTATAGCAAAAATTAGTGCGATGTGCGGGTTCCAAATATGGCGGCTTAATCTAGCAGGTAGCTATTGTTGTTGTTTTTGTTTTTTAGGGAGCTTAATAAAATAGTTTGACCTTTAATCTTTTGTGATCGTTAATTGCTTTCTTGGTAAAAATTATAAAATTATATTAATTATTTAATTAGAGGCGGGGCCACCTTTAATGCAGAGCTTAAATACCTTGATACCTGCTTGCTGGGAAATTAATATAGAAAGTTTTGAATACAAACCTTGAATACATTTTATTTTATATATATTAATAAATTTCCTAGTCTATCGAAGCAACGGTTAGTGCGGTCTGCTAGATAGTTAAGCACTGCGGGTTCTACATATGGGGGATTAACCTAGCAGGTAGCTATTGTTGTTGTTTTTTTCCATTTTTTAAGGACCTTTGTTTGACCTTTAATCTATTGTGATCGCTTAATTGCTTTCTTGGTAAAAATACAAAAAAATGGGATAATACCTTACGTAACCTAATTATTTAATTAGAGGCGGGGCCACCTTTAATGCAGAGCTTAAATACCTTCTCCGGCAGACTATGATTCTTTTTTAAGATACATAACCCTTTTTCTCGCAGATTTCATAGAAAATTTTAGTGTAAATTGGTACATTACCTTTTCAATTTATTGTTTCGAGAACTACAATTTTTTTAACACTCAAGCAGCTTCACACTAATTTACGAAGAAAGGACAAAATAATAGCGACCTTTTCATCAGTTAAATGCGTTAAACAAAGGATTAATTGTTAACTGCCCCTAAAAAGCAAAAGCACTTTCGCTATTACTGCTCCGCCCATCCGTATTCAAGATTTCAAAGGATTTATCTACCTAAAACAACGCTTAACACCTGCTCTTCTAAAACACTTAAGAAGCTTCAAGAACTGTATAATATATAGTATATCTCCTGCGCTACTAAACACTTGAGAAGCTTCAAGAACTGTATAAAACCCACCAAAAGTTCCTACGAAAGATCAGTTTGCATTTTGAAAACAAACCTCTAGCACGACTTTTAACCTGCTGATTTACAAAGTTTACACCCGTCAGCTCTCGAACCCGTAAAGTTATCATGGAATTTGAAAACAGCAACTCCGAAATCTACAGCTATGTTACAAACACCGCACAGTCATATTACCATGATCATTGTTATTTTAGGGAGCAGCCGGTTGTGGCAGTTGCACCCGAGCCGGCTGTTGAGGTGCAGGCTGTAGCTGATGTACGTCCACTAGAGGATTTAGTGGATTCGCTTGAGGAGATGCAACATCAATTTATATTCTTGGATGTCATTGATGATTAACCCTTTATGTGGGCTATGCTTTATATTTTGTAGTTTCCGTAGGAAATTTTAGCTCGATAAAATATAAAATACTTGAAACATTAATTAGGAATATTTTTCGGATCTCTTTGAAATTTAAATTTAAGTGATTTGGTAAACAATAACCAAATATAGCAATAAAAGGCGAAAAAGCGGTTTTCCTGCCGATAAAGGCCACCGAGATTTAGATATAAAAACGTTAATACATATAGTAGTACTTGTTCTTTAGCAGCTTTGAAATCAGCGAAAAAGTGGTGTGTGTCGATTCTCTTTTCACAAGTGTCCTTCAAGATTTGACTCATGGTGAATATCTGGTCAGTTTTTGACTTCCCAGGCCAAAAGCCATACTGATAAGGTAATTGCCATTCGAATTACTTCAAAGTCCGGCAATGGAACGTCTGCTCCTTCATAATCGATTGGGGAATCGGGTTCGTCATTTCCTGGTGTTATGCTTTCACTGAACAGAAGTTTTCCCTCCATAATTTTAGTATGCTCTGGGTATCAGTGATGATCTCCTCTAGTCGAACTGGTGGATCTTAATAACCAGCTGTTTCATAATTTTCATTTTTACCTAATTTTTTGGCGAATCGATTGTCAACCGACAACTTTATTGACCTATATTACCTTGGTAGCCCTTCCCGTATAACAAATTCATTAAAAGTCTATAATCTCACACCAGGAAGCCAACAAAATTAGGGTCACTAGGCAAATGCAAATAATACATAGAAACGACCAAAGGAGATATCAATTAAAAATGAGGTAACGAAAGTGAATGAGAATAAATGCAACTCACACAAAAACCGGAAATGTAAAACGCAAATCAGTTCAGTGTTAATGCAGAGTTGCAAAAATATTTAAAGGGCAGAGGAGAGACCACCACTTTTGTCAATCGAACTGCGTAAAAATTATTGTCAACCTAGTTTTGCATACCCTACTTCAACCATTATTATGCGATTCTCTTTTTCAACCAACGACATACAAATTCGCTGCTGGAAACAGAAACTCCACAGAAATGGGAAAAAATGAAGGAATCACTCAGGCGCAACCAACTTTTTTGGCGTGTTGTTAGCAGATGACAAACTGCGGACTGGGTCAAACTATTTTCTAAAACTGCTTTTTCACTCCCAATAAATGAATGACGGGTGAACGGGAAAGCGTGTGGAGCAGCGAGTACGCTCGAGTAGGACACGAAATGTAGATCTGTACACTTGTGGATGCCACAATTTCCAATCACTAATAAGGACGCTCAACTTTAGTGGCAGGCGGTGGCTGATAGAGCGTGCTAACGCCAGCGGCAGAGCGGGATTGGGATGTAATCAGGAAAAAATTGGATGCTGACTAACAGATTTGAGGAGATGATGTTATAGCGCTGCGTAGCAGAGTGCTGAGAGTTAGCAGTTGCAATAAGTAGTAGTTAAAGAGTATAATAAAATTGTAAATTGTTAGACGCGGAGACGATTTTGCAGTAACATAGATATATATTCTATATATACATATATGTATATAGAGAGACAGATATAGAGGGACAGCCAACGAATATTTTGCACTTGCAGAGACAGCAGTAATCGAACTGGTTTGTGGTGGCGAAATATTGAATGATGATGTCGTTGAGCTGTTCGACGCTCATTAGAAAGTCACTTTCAGCATTACTCAAATGCATTTTTCAAGCATTTTTTCAACTCAACTCTCATGCCGCACCTCGTGCTCGTTAGCATACGATGCACAAGTTTGAGTTATCTATGTCGTAGGAAGTGGCGTAGGAAGGAAAATAATACTCAGCAGGATTTGTGTTCATCTAAAAACTGCAGACAAACTTGCTGCAGCACGACAGTTATGTCGTTAACGGAAAGGGAAAATTATACTAATGAGCTTTATTTCGTCATCGAATTGCTTGTTGAAATATACGCTCGTGTTAATCGCTGCGAAGAGCCACTTCAGCGCAATTTTTGCCTCTGAAAGTGCATTGGCGAACTTTCACTTCGTTTGGAGCATTAATGTGGTGATTTGGCTGCGAGCATAATCGAATAGGATGCACTTTAAAGCTGAAATACGAAATGATTTGCAAAATTCATGATAACTGACATGCTGGCTGAGTCATAAATGACTGAATTAAAGCTTTCAAATTTAATACGGTACCGAGGAAATCTATGAAGTTAGAGAAGCACATATTTATAATACAAATATGTCACAGAACAGTGAAATATCGTTGAATCTTCTGGATGAATACTGCAATATTAAGCTTCTTTAAACTACTATTACGCAAAATAAATTCTGAAATTGAGTTAGGTTCAAGCTTAGATAAATACGCTGATATTCGTGAGACAACGTATGCAAAAGTCCGTTGTGATGCCCAGAACTCCTTTAAAAAGCGCCTTGAATCAGAAACAAATATATTGAGCTGGCTAATATATACTCCAACCAATTCGACGGGTTCATAGAAAGTACTAGAACTTTAGTCTGGCGAAAGACTGAACAGGGAAGAAAAAAGATTCTAGAAGTTTCCGCCTCCTTACAACGCTCCACCCACATGTCTCTCAGAGGTATGTGCATGAAGAAGGTTCTGCTGGAGTTGGCTCCTTCGACCTGCGAGAGCATTTCGGAATTTCCCACTCTGGGACACTTAATTTGTCGGGTTTTTCGGAGTCTGGTAGCAATCTTCGACGGAATGTATGTTGATATTTTTACTATTTTTATATTTCTTAAAGAGTCCTTTGTCCTTCAATGTGCGTCGATAAGGTTTTTCAAAGAACATCTTATAAAAAACAAAACGATCGTAAGTCGAGATTTTTTAAATTGCTTTATTACATTTTATTTTCTAAAGACTTCTTTTGTTTCTCAATGTATTCCATACAAAGTTACAACACATTCTAAAACTGCAGCTTTGCAGATCTTCTGCCGTCTACCTGTGTATTTCTTTACATCCTTCTACCTGCTTTCCATATTCTACCTGCCATAGCTTTTCTCCGCGCTTTTCACCTGTTTTCAGCTTTTGAACGTCCAGCTGTTTGTGTATATATAGGGATACACCTCGAAGTAAATCTTCAGTAACACATTTGTGGACAACAAATCAACATCCAAATTCTTCACTTTACGGTTAAAATACTTCTATTATAAAATGGCTGAAAACATTATTCACGAACTCAATGCAAAATTTAATGATATGGAACTGACGTCCAAAAATAAAAGTGGAAATATGGTTGTTTGGCAGGAAGACTCCAACTTAAATAGAAAGTCCAGTAATTATGACCCAGAAGATCATGCTTTGACGCACAGCAAGGACATCACACACATTTGTACGCTATGTGGCGGCAATCTATATGCGGTTATTACCAAGGACGATGTTTTAAAGGAACATTCGTTAATTTGTCCACGCGGCTGTGGTGAACAGCCAAATACAGTAGTAATGGATAACTTTTATGACGAACAACATAAGAAACCAATGGAAGCAGAAGACAAAATGAACTATCAGCAACGACAATTACCCCACAGCAATGGAGATTATTTGAGCAGCTATAACTCACTTCAGCCGCAGGATATGGCCGCTATGCAAAATCACGATTACAGATTCAATCTGACCACCGATCTTATGGCAGCGCAAACTGCGCATTTACTGCAACTTTTGGATACTATCGATTGTGATAATTGTCATAGTAAAAATCACAATGAGAAGCCCAATCGTTTTAAGGCAGCAAAGCGAAGGAACGTACGGCGGACAGAGTATCAGTTGAGCGGACGTAAAACTAATCGGAGCAATGGTGCTAGTAAAGCTCCTGACTTCAACTCAGATCTATCATCTATGGCAGAGCGCATGTTTGAGTGTTCGAATCGCTTACAACGTTTCTACGAGCAGTTGGAATGCAATCAGGGTTGCAAGAACTGCGGAGGCGTATAATGGAAAGAAGAGGAACATAATTCTTTTTAGTGGAATGATGATCATTTGACAAAATTAGTCAAACTCTAAATAATATGTAATAGTTATAATAAGCAATCAAAATGCAAAAGAAAAAAATATTTAAAATAAAGTTTCATATGCATGCAAAAAATAAATAATTTTTTTTATCTCAATTCACTATTATTATTTAAAAAATAAAAATAGGATTATTTTTGGAAGACTCGTAAGTTTTTTTTTGCTTAATTTATTTTCCTCCTTATCGTCCATTTTGTTGTTCTAAACAGCCTGTATAAAGTCAACCGGATCCGAAAATCTTTCTTTAAAGTATATCAGAGAATTTTTGATCCGATTCAACCCATTTTTGACATACAGGCATACTACTTGTATTATTAGAAAATAACTCTGTTCTATATATTCTATGATTCTATAAAATATTCCACAGATTGAGGGATAATTTCGATAAAAAAATCCCATATGAAGATGGGAAGTAGGCGTGACTGTTGTCCGATTTTATTTGTTTTCACAGTGGAACATAGGCATGTGAAGGTAGCATTATAGGGAAAATTGGGAAAATCATCCGTTTTTGACCTTGATTCCTTTAAAGTCCTCTTGTATCATCCCAGGTATACAATTTTAAGGGTTATCTCTCTAATGTATTCATTCATCGCGCTTTTAGTACTTTTAAGGGTGCCAGGGTAGTCCGCGGAGTTATCACTCGATTTCATCCATTTTTACAGTGTCAATATGATTGCTTGAGGAATTTGGTTATTTGATTTGAATGATTGGGTAGATATGTAAAGAAAATTATTGTTTACGAGAAAACAATCAAATTAACTAAAAAACGCGCGAAGAGGCACTCAAAGTCAAATGAAAGCCAAAGAAGCGAAGCAAAGCAAGCGAACAAAACCAAAACAGCTAAATCAGGCCAAGCTGCGAAGTGACAGCAAGCGGTTCTGAATTAACCAAAACAACAACAAAAGTAGACAAGCTAACGAATAGTAATGCTAACTGGCCGCACCGAACTGCGTCGGCTTAATGGCATTGCTGCCTCAAAAAAATCTGAAAACTTCATTGTAGAATTTGAATTTTCGTAAGAATTCTCCGCGTTGGAGTATGATGAGGCTGATGACGACTTCGACATACGCACGTCTGACGATTGCACGCTGTACTGTGCATACCAAACAGGGCGGATCAGCGTTAAGGCGAAAAAGTTATGAAAAAAATTACAACAATAATAAAGCGTCAAAGGCAAATAATGAGCCAAGTCGGTGTGGCATTAAATTAACGAAAAGCTGCGAAAGATGAATAAACGTGACGAAAAATGCGAAACGCGAAAACAATGCCAATAAAGAGTGAGCTAATAATTTTACGCGTTGCATGAGTGCCTCGTGCATACATGCGTTTGTGGGTGTAAGCCCTAAATTCAGAAGCGCCACCCAACGCGGCGGAGTACTAAGCTAAGGGACTTGGAGAGCGAAGCAACAAATGAATTGCGCTCGATCGTTAGAGCCGCACAGAAGGAGGCACGCACAGATGGTTCAACAATTAAATACCGTTAGCTTATAAAATGGAAAATATGGTAAAGGAAAAAACCGAAAATTTAATTGTAACACATAAAACGAGCCTTGAGGGTCTCTAAAACATGATTACATAGCCCTTGGTGTTTGTGGACTTGCTACGTGTGGTGATTAGTATATAATTTCATATGGAACACAGAAGCCCATGGAAGTGAGTAAGGCTTTGTTAAGGATTAGGTGCTTAAATCTTTACTCATGGATACCAAATAGGAGAGAGGCTTTCAGTCACGCCAAAATAGGGTGGATGGCGAGGTGACACAAGCTTTACCAGCGCAACTCTTAAGATATACACGAACGGATCAAAGCTGACTGAGCTGGAAACTGAAGCTTGTTCTAAGTACTGCTTGGCTGTAGCTTAGTATAGTTATCCGTTCGTTGCGATAGTTGCATTGGAGAGTTATCTTTAAGCACCAACGTATTATAAAGACTTCTGCCTGACAAAATGCTTGGAAAACTTCCCGTAGGTATGAAGAATTTGGTGCGTGGTGCTGCGACTCCTACACCAGTTTCCTTCTACGTTTTCGTGCCGTCGGTGTATCACTTGATTGTCTTAGCAGTAGCTCGAGAGTATAACCAATCCATTCAGCCTGGCTGCTAAGGAAGTTTACCCTTTTGGTAATGCTGTCCCTTGGAAAAAGAGTCAATGGTATTACACCACTTAACTCTTTCATCCGCTGGGAAGAGATTGGTTGCCTGCTAGTTCTTATAAAAAATTTTCACGAAGTATGCTGATCGCCGAGTTTAAAGACCCTTAAGTAGGACCTCTACAACAAATTTCGCTGAGTTCGAGGAAATTACTTGACTCCGTACCCGGATCGCCGGAGGAAACTTTCTATGTCTCGATGTGATGGACCACTTGCGATTTACCTCGTAACAGAGTGATCCGAGGAGACTTCCTCTGTGTACACATAACGGAGCTTTTACGATTTTCCTCATACGAGATGGTTCCGGGGAGCTTCCCCCTGTCTACATATAATAGTACTTTTACTATTTATTTCATGCGAGAAAGATCCGGGGGCTCTACCTCTGTACAGATATGATGGACATCTTAAGAATAACCTCGTACCAGAAGGAACCGAGCAGTATTTCTCTGTCGATATATAAGAGCCTGTCCTTTCATATTCGAGCAGTCTTACGTTCATTTAACTGCTGACCCTTTCCACAGCGTGTTTCCTACACTTCCACAAACTTCATTATAATTGCTTAAGGCTTTATTGTATATAAATACACAAATACATACATATATATGAAACCGAAACGTAAACAATTTCATTACTTCACCTATGCCTTCATTCATTCGTTTTCACTCAGGCGAGCATTAATTCGTGACGGCATTGAATGACGTTAAATACATACTTAACGATAGCAATTGTATGACTATACTCTTGTACATATGTATATGTGTGCGCTCATATGCTCCTCCACGCTCACCCACCAACAAGTTCAAGCACAAAAATCGCCTTAACGTATTCAATAGCCTCAAATTTTATTTACTCTTTCATCACCTCCTCTCATTTCCCCCCGCATGCGTCTTCCTAATTGTGTTTCTTTCGCTCTTTCGTACTCACCAACGTCCGGTAATGCAATCAACACGACTTTTCCGCCTTGCTTCAGTGCTCGTGCCACACTGCCGGCTCCTCCTCATTTTCATTTTCTTCGGCTTTAATTTTTACATATGCGGTAGATTTTCGCTGTTCAACGTTTTGCACGCCACAAACCCACATACCTGCCATACCTTCCCTGGTACTTATTGCTGTGCGCGCTTTCGTGTATTTATTGAAAACTAAAAGCAGCGCCAACAGCCAGCAATTGAGCACTCGAAAATGCCCTCCAAAATCACTTGTCCACCTTCAACGCTTTACCCACACACACTTTTACACCAATGCCCTGCGTGTCCACATGTCCTGCATGTAATTTAAAAAATTTTTGTTGTTTCCACATTTTTCGACTTGCTCTTCTTACGCTTCCTTTTGCCGTAGCGCACGCTTCACTCGTCATGTGTGCGGATTATTCATTCACTCATTCGGTGAGATACATGCATGGATGTGTGTATGTGTTGTTGTAGTCCAAAATTGTTTGTCATTTAATTTTTTCCACGCTTTATGTGGCATTCGCTGCTTTATTTGGTCCAATCTTCGTGTGGTCGGTAATTTTCGCCAGACTTTCAAGGCACATCAAAGGACATTTCCACAAGTTTGCAAGTGTGAGTTTTTGCAAAAGCTACAGCCGGCCTTTTGGATTTTCGAAAGAAAAAAAGAAAGAAATTGCTTATTAAAAGGAAGGCATTGAAAAGCATGCGAGAAAGTCAAACAGAAGAAACTGGGAGAATGTGGTGAAGGCAAAACGTGTAAAAGGTCGCCTTAATTCATTTCCACTTCGCTGAAATATTTTAATGACTTCTTTATGACTTCAACTCTTTTTTTGAATGAAATTCAACTATTAGTGTTGCTCCACACATAGATTGGTCTTCTGCTGGCAACTACTTTCCCTCGCTTAACTACCAAGTCTTGTTTTATAACCCTCATAACACCAAGTTTGTAATTATATTATGCGCTACAGCAATTGAAAAGGGATTTATTTTTAACTTATTTGTGTTTTTTTGGTTAAAACCCCTTTTTTGGTTTAACAAGCAGTGAATTCTGCAAAGAACCCTTTTTTGCTTTTCACATTCTTTAATTGCGCATAAAATACCACATGAGCTCATATGTTTATAATGACGCCATTTTCTCCTTCTCAGGTTCTTTACATATGTTTTTAATGATCCATTCCCTTATGCTAGGTTTAGGACCCTTCTTCTCGCATCGACATTTTTTTTTTTTTAATTTTGTCAGAGAGAGTTTGAATTCAATTAAAATATGTTATGCTAATTAAAAGCTTCATACTATTGCTTAAGAACGACAGAGTAAAATAAAGCTAAACTCAGTCGTCCACCCATTAGATATTCCTTACGGACTTCTGAACAGCACTGTATGGCAGCACTATCCGGATACCAAGCCATCCGTACCAATGGGATATTTTACGGGCATTTTCCAAGCAGAAGTCTGTGCTATAAGCTCAGCTTATGTAGTCGAATCGCTAAAAGGGAAGAAGTGTATAGAAAGGCTGAACCGCGTGACACTTTGCCACCGTGTACACCTGATCTGGGTGTCGGGGAATAAAGGGGTAGCCGGGAATGAGCTGGTCGACGAACTAACCCGCTCTGCAGCGGCATCCATGATGATATAGCCAGAACCATGCATTCCGGTGTCCCACACCATAAAGGAGTTTCTCCGCACGGAGCAGAAGTGAATTGAGAACGGCTCTAGCAGCAGGCAACTGGAATGCGCCACGCCAAATAACTATTACGAGGTTACAACTTAGCCAGGTTTAGAGATATGATCAACCTACCACGAGACAAATTCCGTCTTCTTGTCACGCTCTATACTGGGCACTACAGGCTCAAGAACAGTTGTCCAAAAAGGGCCAAGTCTCTTGTGGTTTTACGACATGGAGACGAAAACTCCAGAGCACCTGATTCTCGATTGCCCAGCAATTCATAGAAACAATCTAAAGGCTTTTAGATCCATCTACATGGACAGAAAGTTCCTGAAATTATTCAGAGTGCTGGATCTTTGTTATCATATATGATATAGGAGAAGGCACAATAGACCATAGGTTGTTGTACAAAACTTTAATTTGTTTCTATCTACTAATCTTTCGAGAATTTCGAAGATCCGCCCTCGATTTGCATCTGATGTCAGCATTTATTTTCAGAAAAGCCTCCACCAAACCGATTGTAGGCCAAAAAACTATCAGCACTCAGCTAAATTCTCAGACACAATACAACTTCCATAAACTCAAGAAACTTCAAATACCAGAAAGAACCGCATCAATTATTAAAATGCTTCTTAACAACTCTTTCGACTCGATTTTCCACTTCGAAGAGTACGTCAGCTCAAGTCGCAAGCACTCAACTCACTCAATCAATATTTGAAATTAATTTTATTATATTGATTTGTGGATTTTTGAGATAGGATTAAATAACGCCAAAATCCCTTTACTACTCTACAACAAAACCAACAATAAAACCCACCGCATCGCTCCTCCCTACCAACTAATCGCCTATGCTTGACACACTTTCAGCAGCTGCGGTTCGTACGCAAGCTACAGTGCCTTCGAAATAGAGGATTTTTAAACGCCACCTCCATTTACCACCGCGTCGCTTCAATCAAATGCCAATCAAATTGACGTTTTTCCACTTTTTGTTGCGTTCTTTCTGCACTTGCTTGCCGCAATCTTTTGCCACACGCTTGATTGGATGTGCCCTTAAAAAAGCAGAACTACAACACCAACAGCAACAAGAGAAACAATAGCCCGCGCATAGCTTGTGCTGCGCTGGCGTGTTGTTGTTGCCGGGTCCCATGTCGCGCACAAGGCACATTGTATGTATCAAATTCCATTACTGGCTGTCAAACTCATTCGAACTTTGATGGCTGGGAAAACGCGTTAAAAGTTGACAACGCCATTGCGTACGGTCTTACGCAGCTCCCGTGGGCCGCTCCTGGGGCAATAGAAATGCGTTTGCTCGGCACAGCGAAATCAGAATCACAAGTTGCGCGTTGCGTAAGAAAAGCGGTTAGCACCGCTGCGAGTGTGCTGAGTGTGTCAGGGTAAAACAGTCACTCCGTTAGTCAGTTAGTAAGTCAGCGAGCTGTGACAGGCGTAAAATGAGAAACGTTACGCCAAGTTTAAATCCTTTGTGGCGCAACAAATATTGGCAAGTGCAATAAATGTGGCACACAATACAATTAGCTCTGTTAATGTGAAATTTTGGTGAGGGAGAGAGCGTATAGATAGCGCCGAATGCAGGAACTGGTGAGAAGAGCTTCGGGGGTAATTTGTAGAGAGCGCTGCACTCATTACAATCCGTCGAAAGGTTGTCGTACCGGACCAAATATGGCTTTTTTGAGAGGTGTTTATAAGTGTGAAATATCCTTAGACTTTATCTCAAAGAAGTTGAAAAAATATTTAGATTGTAGATATCTTCATTTGACTACTCAACAACAAGATTTTCTATGCTTCACAAGTCCATTTCTTTTCCGCATTTGCTACCTCCACGTTTTTTCAAGTTCGTGGCTGCTGAAAGCTTGGTCATCGACATAAAATTCCACAGCTGATTTGCATTAACTCCGTAGACAGTTCGGTAGGATCCAGAACTAAACAGCGCGAGTCCTTTTTGGCCGATCTGCCTGTTGGTCTGTCCGTATGTGTATACACGCGAACTAGTCCTTGATTTTTTGATATATTGATCTGAAATTTTCCTTACGTCTTTTTTCCCCCAAAACGCTACTTATTTATCGGAACTGCTGATATGCGAACGCTGTAACTGATAGCTGTCATGGGAACTGATCGGTCCAAATCAAGTGTTTGTATGGAAAAATGTTACATTTAACGAGATATCTTCATACTATTTCGCCTGCTTAATGGCTTCAATCAAAATAATAACATCTATAGAAATTGTCCAGATCGGAGTTTTATTGCATGTGGTTGCCATACAAACTGAACGATTGGAATCAAACGCTTGTATGGAAAACTTGTTTATTTGAAAAGATATCTTCACGAAATTTGGCACAAATTATTGCCTAAACGACACAAAATTCTTATAAGAAATCCTTTGTATTTCGGTACAACCAAAGTTAACGTTTTTTCATATTTCTTGTTGTTTTTGTTATAAATATCAACCACCGCTGTATTTTAATTCCAACCCCTCTTAACTATCCAAACCGTTGATTTACGTTCATTCCCCACCGTAATTAATGAACACTTCAATTTCTATCAGCAATTCACCGAACGAAAAGCTCACTACTTTATAACGCAATCACTATAATTTAACAAATAACCAGCTAAGCAAAGAAAACGGTATGAAAATTATAAAAGAGCACACACAAGCAAGAAAAATTGGTATTTTACTTTAATCTACATTTGATATTTATAAGCAAAGGAGAAGAAACTACTTTCAATACACTTTTCACTAAATCTTATGGGGATTTACGAACGGCATTGATTGATCCTCGAAACTTTTACACTGCACCACACACATACACATACAAACGAGCGAGCAGTAGTTTGAACAGAGTTGGGGCGCACGATGTTGCACGGCGGTGCATGGCTGCCCGGTTTGCTGGTTGGCTGCACTGCTTACTCGGTGCTTGCTGGGTACTTTGCGCGTTCAACTCAATGAATTAAAAGTAATTTAAGTGGTGATTTTGATGAATTGCATATTGCATAGAAAATCACCATTTGACATGCTTCAATATTTTCTTGCAACTAACGAGTAACTGTAATATAAGAAAATGCAAAAAAAAAAAAATTCGCGCAAAAGTGAAATGAACGCCAAAGCAGCACGGACTCATATATACATTTAAGGGGATTTGCAGCACAGCTAAAAACCGCAACATTTCACTAGAAAAAACTTGCGGCTTTGTCCGCGTGCACGCCGCACACCCCTCATCGCGCCACTCGGCTTGGCTGTATTGCCAAGATATGCAAAAATTTTGCGCAATTCGAGCGTAACAACTTGAATGTTATATAACTAACAACGATTACTTGCGCACGATTTAACGTTGGACGATTTTATACCCTTCACTAACCAATTGCATGTACATGTGTATGGGTGTATTTCGCGCTGTATGCCGTTGGTACGTGCCACATAACCTATTTTGGGTGAACGCCAGCATGCTGTTGCTGATCGTTGCTTTTCAATTTGTACGATTCGTTGCTTATGCTAAAAAATGTTGCTATTTCTAGCATCTACTATGTATGTGTGTATTTTTATGTTTTTTTGCAGTTTATAATATACAAATCGCCTCGAATTCGCGTCGCTTTCAGATGCAGTTCGACGGCTAGAAACTTCGTCGAGTTCTACGAGGGAGTTTTGAGTTGTACGAGGGTATTTTGATAAGCGATTGACAGCTTCTGGAAGAGCAACTGAGTTTAGTCTACTCGTTTTATGCAGACATCTTGTGTCGAGTGTACTATTTTGGTGACCACTGTTTTACTTTCATCAAAACTATTTTCTCTCAGCCTCTTATTTTCATTTTCGAACGCAATCCAGCCGTTCCACTTGTTAATTTTCTTGAAGACTACTTCAGTTCATCAAAAATTTCTTACTCTCACAATCATTTAGATCTTTGAGAACAGTTTCTAGGACCATGCTGTTCCACTTGTCCATTGTTTGCAAGTTTTAGTCACGTTTTAAATAGTCAGATTGAATTGGTGAATTGTTCTAGAGACGACTACATAAGTTTCATCAAACATCTCCTGTCTTTTTTTAATTTTTGGAGGGTATCTATGACCGTGCCATTCCACTTGTTAATTTTCTTGAAGACTTCTTCAGTTTCATAAAAATTATCTTACCCTCAGAATCATTTTGAACTTTTGGAACAGTTTCTGGGACCATACTGGTCCATTTTCTTCAATATTTCGTTTCCTGTCAAAGCGAGGTAGGTGAAGTGGCTGTCTGGAGACACACATAGGTCATAACTCGTCTAAGTTTACTTAAAAATTGTAAAACACTTTCTATGACTTACTGTTCCACTTGTCCATTTTCTTCAAAATTTCGTCTCCCAACAGAAATGGACAAGTAAAGTGGCTGAGTAACGACGCACCTAGGCCCTATCAGAACTAAGTTTACAAAAATTAAACCTAAATGCAATTATCTCCGTATTCATATATGAAGAAAGATTTCACTGGGAAGTAAAATTTCATCGAAATTGATGCTAGTTTTTCTCTTTTGTACTCATCGAGGCTTTTTTATCGGGGTTTCCTCTCAGCTACAAGCGCTACCAAACAAAGTCGGGCTGCAAAATTTTACACAAGTTACTTTTGCCTAAGATTACCAACTGCTATATTTTAAGAGCCTATATCTGATAGTAAGAAAATACTATCTGAGAGATGTCAGGATGTTGAGGCGTGTGTCTATTGAGCGATGGAGATCTTAGCATTTAGAAAAGGGCCGCTTACATATTAAATATATGGAAACCAAAGTTAATACTGGCTCACATTTGTTAAAAAATTCTTTGAAAAAATTACTAAAGGTCACATAGACTTTTCTAACTAACTCCTTAGTGGCCTGAGAGCGACTTCAGAGAAAGGTGGCAGACAACATCTCTGTATTTACTTTATATCTCATCACATGCTTAATTCTCTGAAGTCTTCATAGCGCTCAATCGCACACATGTAATCAAAGGCATACACTTACATGCTCATACTCTTCAATGCAATACAAATATTCTATGGAACACCTTCGCGTGTTTGCAGATTGTGCAAGGGAATGGCAGGCAGTGTGTTAGGTTAGCACGCGTATGTAGGAGAAAAAATAAGAAAATATTTGCTATACCAAGGATCAATCAATGTGTCAAATCGACTTGAAAAGACGCCGTTCGCGTAGTTGGCGCTGTCGTTGGCAACGCGTCTCACACCTGACGTGCGCTGCTCGCCTTACAATTTCCATGGCTGATACCCGCAAGCGCCTTCGCGTTTTTTTTCGTGCCAACGGACGACAACTCCATATATTTTTGCGCGACACTTCAGCGTTTGCCCTTGAGCTAAAAATAAATCGCACACATTTCACACATATTCCCACACCTGCCCGCAGTTGCTGCCGTTTTGCCAGCGCAACTCAATCTGCGAAGATTGTAACACCTTTGAACCGCAAATAAGTGTAGTCAGTCACACGCGTAAATAGCAGCCAAATGTGCTGTTTCCTAACCGGCAGCGTTTTGCTTTGCGAGTGTATGCTCATATGTCTCTCATTTTTCTCTTGTCTTTTTTGACGTTTTTTTTTTATTTTTTTCGTGCATTTGTTGGATTTGGCTGGCGGTGATAAACTCAACCGAATTGTTAAGGTGTAAATAATTTGTATCGCGTATTTGGAACAAAATGGTTTAGAGGTAAAAGGTTTTTCAAGTTAACAGCAGAAAATTTGATTAATGTTAAGCAAGGTATCTGGATATTATTTATTTTAAAAGCAAATACAGCAAAACCCATTTCAGTATACTCGCTTCGGTACCGCACCCGCTTAAATAAACAACATTTTTAGGCTTTGTACTCACATCGAATTTCGGGCTCTTTGAAGTACCCAAACCGCTGGCATTTTTCGTAAGAATTTTACTGTCGTCAAAAAAATAACAACTAAAACAATTGCGGCATGACATCTTGTCATTTGTGTCGGGTGTTTTCTTCATTTTCTCACAAATATTTCTATATAACTTTATTTTTTACAAAGCCTAAAGAAAAAATGTCAGCCAATGTTATCTTTGGACATCACACTAGGCCGAAAACGATTAACGTCCAATAAGTCGAGGAAGGTCTGTCATGTTGTCCAAGCATGCTCTTACTCTGAACTCTGATTAAGTTCCCAATCCTCTGTATATAGAGAAAGAACTCTTCAGAGGCGACCTTGAAGGTTTATCTGAAAAAGCTTCACTTCTCGGATCAAGTTTTTTCTCGGGTTCGGGTTGCATCTCCTGATCACCCTCCTCTGCTTCATGAAACTTCAGGGTGGCCTCTAGGATCTCACCTAAATTCTTATTGACACTCCACTCCTCCATCGTGTATTAGTTATTATCGGCCGGGTTGCACTTTCAGAGGCGAAGGTACACGCAACCTAAACCCCAGGCCATCTACCCAAACTTTCCGTACATTTTTATTGGGTAAGGTATTTTTGGCGCCATCCTCCATACTGGAGTTGGTGACATTCAACACCCTACAATCTTCCTTCGGCACATCGGGATTTGGCTTTGAAGGAACCGTGCGTGAAATATGACTCTTCGGGGATGGTCGCGATGCGGCTCCGGTCCACCATCTTGAGTACGACCCTCTCCTCTCGAGTCTCTCGATCCTCGTGCAGCTCCACCGCCACTTTCTTTACCCATAGCCGTTCATGATTTTGACACCCGGCCACCCAGCCCGCACCATGAAAAGTAGGTACAGGCATGCCCGGGTCTCCATCAATTTTTGCGAAGTGCGCAGCTAGCAGCTTCAGTTCCACTGATTTGAACTGCTCTTATGTGATACGATGCTGTCAGCGACTTCCATTGGCTAGTTAGTCCTCACGTGGAGGATATTGCTAAGAGGATTTCCGCCGAACAAGTATGCTTGTAACGGGTGATTTTTTTGAGGTTAGGATTTTCATGCATTAGTATTTGACAGATCACGTGGGATTTCAGACATGGTGTCAAAGAGAAAGATGCTCAGTATGCTTTGACATTTCATCATGAATAGACTTACTAACGAGCAACGCTTGCAAATCATTGAATTTTATTACCAAAATCAGTGTTCGGTTCGAAATGTGTTTTATCGACAAATTTTGTTCAGCGATGAGGCTCATTTCTGGTTGAATGGCTACGTAAATAAGCAAAATTGCCGCATTTGGGGTGAAGAGCAACCAGAAGCCGTTCAAGAACTGCCCATGCATCCCGAAAAATGCACTGTTTGGTGTGGTTTGTACGCTGGTGGAATCATTGGACCGTATTTTTTCAAAGATGCTGTTGGACGCAACGTTACGGTGAATGGCGATCGCTATCGTTCGATGCTAACAAACTTTTTGTTGCCAAAAATGGAAGAACTGAACTTGGTTGACATGTGGTTTCAACAAGATGGCGCTACATGCCACACAGCTCGCGATTCTATGGCCATTTTGAGGGAAAACTTCGGACAACAATTCATCTCAAGAAATGGACCCGTAAGTTGGCCACCAAGATCATGCGATTTAACGCCTTTAGACTATTTTTTGTGGGGCTACGTCAAGTCTAAAGTCTACAGAAATAAGCCAGCAACTATTCCAGCTTTGGAAGACAACATTTCCGAAGAAATTCGGGCTATTCCGGCCGAAATGCTCGAAAAAGTTGCCCAAAATTGGACTTTCCGAATGGACCACCTAAGACGCAGCCGCGGTCAACATTTAAATGAAATTATCTTCAAAAAGTAAATGTCATGAACCAATCTAACGTTTCAAATAAAGAACCGATGAGATTTTGCAAATTTTATGCGTTTTTTTTTTTAAAAAAGTTATCAAGCTCTTAAAAAATCACCCTTTATTAACTCAGAAGCCTTTTTTGTAGACGATATCGACCAATTTTTTCTCAATTGATTTAATCAGATAATTTTCAATAATTCTTAACAATAAAAAAATCAACTCAAATTGCAAATGAACACACTGATTCTAATTTTTAGCATTTAGTGAGAATTTAAAACGTTTTAAGCCTTCAATTCCAGACCGCGGCTTAATTCAATTGCCTGTATCATTGTGCTGAATTTGAAAATTCTTTCTTTGTAGCAAATGCTGAATGCTATGCAAGCCGAAGAGCCGCCTATGCTGCATACTCAACTCCCTAATCTCGCGCTTACGCAATAGTTCATTAGCCATTGCACTCGAATAATGGCGATCTCCCACTATTTAAGCTAAAAATCTAAACAAATTGCAAATCCTATTGCACAATTCAATTCAAAAACAATACTAATCCGATTGCATTTTGCATTCGCCAATGAAAATTCCTCTTCAACATATTTAACCGAGAGCCTATGAAAAGTGCCAGCACACATGCGTATACATACGTATATATATATATATATGTATAACTGGCAAAAACAATGCAAAACGCCGCCACCAAATGCAAGTTTATTAACAAAAGCGACGCTAAACGAACGGCGATTCCGAATGGAAATTACCAAAACAAACCGTGCAAAAATCGCGCAAATAAAATGCAAAGCACACAACAACAAATTCAAATTCAACAACAAACCAAAAGTAGTCTATAAATAACTGACTTGACCGGCAACGCACACGTGGATGTGTGTAAAATACCAGCATGCGAGTTTATTTTGTGTTTGTATTAGTATGTGTTGCTGCAAAAGCCGTTAGGATCGATGTGGGCGCGTGTGGGGTTAGTGTAGTTTATTGTTTGGCGGATAAATTGGAATATATGCGCGGCTTTTTAGTATAAAAGCGTTTTAATGCAGGCGCTCACACCAAACCAAACATACACGGAGCACACAAGAGCACACGCATACAGTCACATATGCAACACTCAAACATGCATTGACCCACAGCAACAACATTTGCTGGAGTTCAGCGCCAATAGGCAGCATAAAACTACTTTTCAAATGCACTCTATTTACTTGTGTATGTGTGCTTGTTGTGCATGTAGTGGTAGTTTGTTATTGCGCGCAAATTTTTCGGCTTTTCGTCGGCGTATGCGGGAAATGCGCGTAATTATGGAATTTTAGTATTTTAGGCGGACAAATATGCCGTCGATTGACAATGACAATGGCAACGCTGGCTGCGCAAGGCCACATTGTATTTGCTTTGCCCTCTCTCTCTCTATCTCTGTGTAAGTGTGTGGGGGTTGAGTCAACAAACGACTGCTGTTATGCCAGCTATTTGACTTATTTGAACCACAAATCAAATGTCAAAATTTTTGCATATTCTTTGTGGTATGGCGATATCGCTTTATTATTTTGCATTTGATGCCGCTCTCAATCGAATTTATTTTATGTCAGAGTTGCCACACAATTGAGTAAATCAATTTATGTGAGTTAGCGTTTAGCGAGAAAAAAAATAGAGCTGTTTAAAAGACAACTTTTGGATAGCGGTCGGAATAAAGTGAGCTTGATGTCTAGAACCTCGCTGGCTCTCTTTAAATTCGTGCGAAGATATTTCCAATAGAGAAAAAAGGTATATTATCAAAAAACAGAAAGTCGCCAAACCAAACTCTATAGGCTTTCAATCTGCCCGCGTATCTGTGAGAGAACTGTGGATATGTGGAAGCCATTGGAAGAGAGAGGCAGTCTTCTTCTTTATGGATGTGTCAAAACTTTAGGAGGTGGTTGGTTGAGGGGGACATTTCAGGAACTTTTTATCAACTTCAATTTCAGATTTCATGGTTAAGGAATGCCTAACCACATCATCAATGGCAGCTAGTCACTTTGTAATAAGACTGGTGTGGATGCCAGGCCGCAGCAGAATCGCAGACAACTGTACAACTGACGAGCTGGCAAGGAAGTGCACCCAACCTCGCTAACAGTAGAATGAGAACGGGTTGGTGTGTTCTACTACTGTATTGTTGGGCTTCGCAAAAACCTAGGCAGCGCTGGGCCCAAGATCTATCGTAGGCCATCAAGTGAGATCTTTGCCCGCTGTATGACCAGACTCTTCCTGGTTTTGGGTTCTCTAGTGGGCTGATCATTGTCTTATCGGCGTCCATGCTGTAAGGTTGAGAATCTTACACGTCTTCAGCCGCAGAAGCTGATTGGAACTTCTTCCATTCCTTCTTGGTTGTATTTTGTTTGAGAGATCTAAACTTAAACCCTTATTAGCTCATACTTTCAGTTGTCCCACCGAACTGGTGGAAATAGATTTTCAACGTCTGAGCAATTTTTATTTTTTATTGGCCACAAGTAGTGAACTTCTGCATTATAGGTTCGAATTATAGAAGCTGTAATTTTATGGCATCACAACGAACTGCATATAGCATCCTAAGTGCGATCTTTCGTTCAGCCATTCAACCTAACCTAAAGTCAAAATATTATCCACCATCACCTCTGGATCTCTTCAATTTTCATCAATTTCGTTTTCGCACAAAACCATTCCACAGAGCTTCAAGCGCAATAAAATAATAAATAATACAAAAACCCTATCACTCACTCACACCACTCTCCAACATAATTCACCAACATACGCCGCAGCCTATGTCTAAACTATGGTACAATCGATTGCGTCGAAATTATGACACTCACCAAATTTAAATGCGCTTAGTTGCCACGCTGCCTGCCACACACGACCACAATTCATCACACATGCTGCACCGCAACAAAGCCAAATGCACTGCGTCACACACCATACGCGCATACATAAATAAGTTTTTCGCAAATGCGCGTAGTCTACAAAATATTAACCACATATACTATATATATTAGATATGCACCGACGCTGTCACGTGGTGCCCCCAGCAGGTCAAACCTTGTCTGTCAAATGCATTCTCTAAATGTAAACAATTTCCGAAATTTCCAAAATATGCCAGAGGCAGTGTGCTTTTGCGCTTTGTTGTAACCATTTTCCAGCTAAAAAGTTTTGACTTTGCGCTCTTAACTAGCGAACGGGTGAACACACTTCAATGTTTGAGCGCGTCGTCGCTTGTGCGTGTGTGCAAGCGTATGTGTGCGTGTTTGCATATTTTATGTACACATATTTTGATGACTTCTGCTCTAAACAATGTGGATGTGACTTTTGAAATTTCCAACTTTTTCCCTCAGCGTTGCTCTGTAATAACGGTAATCTGTTTAAAATGTTGAAAATTCTGAAAGTTGTTGGTATATTTTGCGTGTCATTGAAATTGTAAATGGCTCTATAAGTTTGGTAGTTTGGTGCGGAAATGACATGTCTATTTGGAAGTGACTTTTTTGAAAATATTAGGAAAAGTATGAAAACATATCTTTAAATGAGAAAAATGTATTTAAAGATTTTCTTCCGGTTTTCCAATAATTATCACTAAGAGTTGTAAAGAAAACCAAGTAACGTTACCAAAGCGAGTATTTCTTGACCTTGATCTGTCTTAAAATTACGGAGATTTTTTTTACCAAATTTCAATTTTGTTAAAATTTATTCCATTTCATCTAAGTTCTTTAATATTTGCTTAATTTTCTTCAGCTAGAATCCACAAAGCTTAATTTCTCATAAGGTATGATTTTATGGAACACTTTTTTATCTGAAAAGATAACTTCACAAAATTTTACATAGATTATAGATCATTTTCATTATAGGTTTCTTTCGAGCTGGTTTTTTTCAACCGTCTTAACCGTCCGATATATTTAATGCCATAATATACAGGTTTCATAATCTTGTGATTTGGGTCACATTGATCAATGAATTAATACTTCCACTCGACGGAGAATACTTTAAGATCGTCAATTATGCGGACGACCCCGCTGTCCTCTGTTCAGGAATGAATCTTAAGCGCCTAACCCGATTCAAAGAAAGATGCATTGAAATCTCCGTCAACTGGGCGGAAGATCACGGCCTAACTGTCAATCCATAGAAAACAGAAATCTGTCTTTTCACAAGAACGGCAAAAATTTCGAAATTCAATCTCCCTTCTATAAGAGGGTAAAACCTACTAGTATTGTACTCTCGAGTTCTGTCAAATATCTCCGAGTTAACCTAGCAGGCCCACGATGAACTAAATGCATCATTTTTCCCCAGTAGAGAAGATTAGACCAATGGTTCGGTGATCGATAGTCCCATCGGTGAAATCTATGTACATATTCACTAACTGACCAAAGGATGAAACAGAAACAGGGGATCGCTTCATATGTGTACCCTTTCATGTAGAAATAAAAGGAAATGAAGGCAGGCGGGTTAATACGTTTGGAAGCAGCTGGAGATGCAATTCCCCTAAGCAGCCCCAGACCAATCACCTCTTTCAAACATTTTTTAAAGCTATGAACCCTCAAAATCTCAGCTCTTGGAGCACTAGAAACACAGTGCATACCACAAAGTTGCATTAATGTTGTGTTGATGGTAGACAGACCAAGGAGCTCCTACTATTAGGCAAAAGCGAGCTTAGTAACATTATAGAGGTCATCACAGGGCACTTAACCTTACGATCCCACCTTCAGAAAAAGGGAAAGGTAGAGTCGACGCAATATAGAGCATGCAGGGAGGATATTGTGACACCAAGCATTAGCTATGCGAAAGCTCAATCTTCAGTCATATGACATAATCCACGGCTTCCAACGATCCAACTTAAAAGGAAAAATGCTCCAACTTAAGAAGAAAAAAATCAGGTATTTCACCAAAATCCACTTAATTGTTGGATAATGCTTAAATTGGTTACCACCTGGGAGCATAATGGGTGTAATTAAAATTTTCAACCAACTAAACCTAACCTTGTGTTTTATTAAATTTTCGTATTTACTGTAATCCATTTCACCTTATGTGTTTCATTTCTACGTATTTATGCTACAGTATTATTTTCAATTAAATAAAATTCATCTAATATGTAGAAGCATCCAAGTATATTACACACATAGTTGCGAAAACATTTTCGACATTTGTTAAAGCCGTTAGATCGCCATAAAACATGTAAATTTTTAATATGACAATATATTCAATAACCGACACCGTTACTTTTACAAATAATTCTACACATTTTAATCAATACATACATAAATAATTATTCATTAATTTATGTATTCTGTTTTTCAAAAATTGTAAATCTCTCTGATTTAGTTGCCAAAACTAAAATAATTACGGGCTTCGTCCATAAATAAATATGCGTATGTATTCGTATTTATTTCTGTATATTAGGGTGGGTCAAAAACACATAATTTTTTTCGCTTGGTGCGCCGAAAAATAGTTTCTTAGCAGTCTCTTACTAGGAAAGCCGTAAAGTAAGCAAACAGTTAGATTTGCGAAATATCGCATGAGATCTTAAAAAAATATATTCTTTCAATTAGTTGAAACCGAGATTATGTGTAAAACATGTTCTCTCATATATATAGAGGTAACTTAGATATTAGCCGATTGAGGTGGAATAAAATCATCCGGAAATTCGAAAATCTTTATATTATATTAAGCAGGTATATGGGGGCTAAGGGAAGTGTTTAGCCGATTCAACCGCTTTTTGACATACAGATATACTATCCTCTGGAAAGAATTATGTCTGAATTTCAATTCTATAGCTCAAACATTCATCCATATTTTCGGTAAAAAGTGAACTAAATGCACAATGGTCCCCATATTCGATACCTAGGGGCTTGGAACACTTTTAGATCGATTCGGAAAAGATTTGGTCATAAGGCACACTTCAAATGCGCTGTGTTAGTTCCCGTGATATCGATTTTCACATAAATATGGGTGTTGGTGCCACACTCTTTGCCCAAATTTGTCACCGGCTTCCTCTCGTATCATCTCAGCTGTAAAATTTACTGTCTCGGACGGATTTAGTTACTAATTTATCGCACTTTAGTAGCTTTAAGTGTCTCAGAACCTATTTTTGAGCGCTGTTGTAGAGTACGAAGCGAAAAAAATATTCGTTTTTTACCCACCCTAATGCAAATACAATACATACAAACATATGTGGCATGTAAATTGAAAATTTTGAACAGCTTTAATATGTAATTGTCTGCATATACCGCAATATTACGTAATTGAAATAATTTACTGACATAATTTAAACGTTGACAAAATATGTGCACGTAGATTAAATAATAAAATGAGTTGCCTGGAAAACCATCTGCAAGGTAGATAATATTTAATTCAATTAATTTCAATGGGCACAAATGGTGCTGAACAAAATGGCTGTGTCCTGATACAATTACACAGCAAATGAACTGATTTATGCAAATGTATGCCGGCGCAAAGCAATTGCAGGCTTGCATGTGCATACACGGGTAAGTGTGTATACATGGATGTATGTATGTGTATGTAGACATGCATTCTGCTTTGTACTGACAGCGGTTGAATGACAATGCCGTATGCTTTGAACTCATTTAAGACTTCACACATATACATACGTACACATACATACATCTAACCCATAATATATACATATATATGCACATAAACTGCTTTTATTGATTACGTACGTAATTGTTGTGAACAGCAACGCTGCAAATGTGTCAAAATAATTAGTGAAATATTTGCGTATATCTGCATTTACATACATATAGTATACATACAAACATGCTCATATTTATCGTTTTCGAATGCGTTAGTTAATGTCTTAAGTTGTTTATTTGGAATATAGTCTTTGTCGTAGCTTTAAGGCAGTTCATGTAATTATTTCAAATTATTGCTCATGACTCGTTTATGCGCAACAACAACAACACTTATGTTATTAAAGTTAAATTTTAAATGACATGCTTTAAGAGAAGTAATTTCCAAAGCAATTGAAGATAGTATATGTTTAAAACCGACTTCGAAACTTTCTATGCCTCAGTAGACTTAAAAATCATTTAATAAAAAAGGACGAAAATAGTAATAATTTTAAAGAATGAATTCATATTCAATTGTGTTAGCCCTCCGAAGATGCTACTTAAACCTCACGCTCTATGAAATCGAGTAGGCAGCGTACAGAAAAAAAAAAAAAATTTAGAGGTCAACGAAGTCAACGAAACATCCGAAAATAATACATCATGATCAAATTTGACACGGACTGATGAATACGAGCAGATTTTTTGGACAATGTGATCAAATTTGATCCGGACTAGCGAACGTGACGGTTGCACCAATATAGCAAAAAAAATTATTTTATCGACACCCTGATCAATTTTGACCCGGACTGACGGACGCGAACATAAAAAAGGTTATACTAATCTAACGAAGACCATGAAAATTTGTTGTACCAATTTTGCAAAAAATTTATTTTATCGACAACGTGATCAAATTTGACCCGGACTGACCAACGCGAGCATAAAAAGGTTATTCAAATGAAGCCAAAAAATAAGGTATTAGGTAAAGATCAAATTTGACCAGGATTGACGATTCCTCGAGTACAAGGAAAATAGAAACCAAGCTCTTAATAAAAAGAAAAAATTCCGATATCAGCACGTTGATAGGGTTGATTAGGTTAGGCTCCCGGTCGGAAAGTTTCTATTTAGAACTTCTACAACCATTGAAATGTAGGATTTTCTGAAAGCGAAGAGCTCCCTGGACCTCTTACGATTTACATTTGGTGAGAGTCCCAAGCTTTTGCCAATGGCTTCCCTGCAGCAATACAAGGCAACCGATGTCTTCCCTGCACTTTCCTTGGTGTTGAATTTCCACGAGTGCTTCTTGTATGTATATGATAAGTTCTAGGTACTTAACTCTGTCTAACAGAAGGTCAAAGACGCCTTCCTTCCATTGATGGTAGATATTTCTCTAAATGCGGAACCTGTCAGATTAATTGCGATCGCCTTAAAGGACTACTTCGAACAATGTTCAATGCATTCAAGAATTATATTATTTCTGTGAGTTCCCCGAATCACAGTTGCTGTCGTAGAACCTGTAGAAATACCAAGAAGTTGATTAAAATTTATTTTCTTTAAGCCACTGGCTGCTGTTTTCTCATTGTTATTCCCACACCACTACAACAAACACTTTGCGATCCTCTTAAAAGCCACAACACTTATCTCCATTAAAATGCGTTAATGCCTTCTCAAAGAACATAAACCCCTTTCCGGTTTATGAACACCAACAGCTGACTAAAGTTATGCGCAACATTTTGGCGGCGAAGCAGCCACAACTATTAAAAGTTGAAAAACAAAAATATTCGCAACAAATATAATTCAGCTCCGCCGTTAATGCAAGTTAACGCGTAAATTGCAGCAATTTTATCACACTCTTGCAAAAAAAAAATATTTAAAAAATTTAAAAATAAATATTTCATGGCACACACACGCTGCTGCACGCATACAGAGCGCATATGCTGCCGCCGCAGCGACGTAATCCGTAAACTTTTGGGTTGTGCACTTTAAGTGTCGGAGACAAAAATTATGTTTATCTTGAAAATTAAAACACTGTGTAAAAGCGCTTTCAACTTTTAACTTAAAATGCAAAATGCACGGCAATGCATGTGTAATGCGTTGGAATTTGCATATATTAAATACATACATACATACCTATGCTGTATGTGTGTGTATATTGAAATAGTTGAGCGGGTGGCGCGCAATGGGTGAGTTTTTGCACGATTTAACCAGCCGCCGAGCGCAGTAGCAGCCTGTGGGTGCTTTTATGCACCAAAATCCGCTTGCATGTGTATGTGTGTATGTGTCTTCACACAAGTATTCATATCTACTCGTGTATATTTGCGCTTAATGGCACTGGCCATGCCAAAAACGTTGAAGGTAACAACTTTTTGGTTCATTAACGCTTATTGCATTTGTGTACCGTAAGACTAGGGAAGCGGAAGCTATGACCGACACGATAGTTGGCGTAGCACCTAGCGCTGTGGTGCGACATAAGCTGTTTGCAGGCCTACAGAAAACAGCGGGCCGTTTAAACTTGCACTAAGTGTTATTGTATTTGCATTGTCTACGCACAGTGGGACATTTTGGTTTGGATAGCAATAAATTTGTAAATTTTTTAATTTAAAGTTTTAAGAATGGCAAGCCGATGTGTCAAAATTTTCATTCGAAACCGTTATAGCTGAACAAAACACAGTTTGGAGCTAAAAAATTCTACCCTCTCAATTTTTATATAACAAACAAGTAAAAAAAAATTATATCTGATAAACTTTAAACCTTCCAGACAAACAATCAGAGCGCCACCTAGCGGAAAAAAAATTTATCTCACATGCTCTAAGTTTTTGACAGTGTGTTTGGCGACCAATAACGTGCTCAGTCTCAGTTTTGATGTCTCACAAATTTTCACCAATCAAAATCAGGTCACAGAGTGCTAGGTACTCTTTTTAAAATGACTTTTACCAGAGCGCCACCTGGCGAAAAACATTTTTCTCTCACATGCATTTTCTACAGAGTTCAAAAAATTAGCATTTAACCAACATCTTCTACGAAACACCACACTGTTTACCGCCGCCTCACAATGCCGTCACTCGTTCGGCAAGCGGCTTCTAGATAATAAATGACCGCCCATTAAATTGCAATTAAAAGCTCATATGTGTGCATAAACTTTTCGCTTTGCGCTCGCCGTTAATTTCACCCCAGCCCAGCCCAGCCAAGGCTTGGCGTACAAACGAGCGCCGCAGACGACAAATGCAGTTGGCTATGTTTGTTGGCTCACGTCAAGGCGGCAAGTTGTTGGCCGTGGCTTAAAAAAAAATACGCAGCTGCAGCGTCATTAAGTTGAAAATTGCGCGAGCGCCCGCGCACGATTGCGGCTGTGAAAACAACAACAACGCTGACAATGGAGGCGACAAAAAACAGCAAAGAGCACAAAATAGAAGCGACATTAAAGTAAATACCCACAATGCCAAGTATAACTACCAGGCCAGCGAGACGAGAATGAAGGCTGCTATGCGCCAATATCGAGAGTGTAAGCGGGTCGAGGCTGGGCGCAATAGTGCGCTGAAATAATGGCATTAAAAGGTTATGCAGACAGACAGACAGACATTAAAGTCAGCGGAAAAAAAGTGGAAAAAAACACAAACAAAAAATAAAAATTGTCATACAAAAACAAACAAACGTAATGTCAATGGCAACAACAAATCGTATTGTCAGTGGCAACAACAACAACAATCCAAAGTAATATATAAATAACAACAGTGACTAATAACAGCGACCATAAAAATAAAAGCCATTTAATAGCGCAAGCGTCCGTACAACTTCGGTGCGACATGGCGTATGAGCAATATTAAACAAATTACTCAACTGCTGCAAGGACAGCAGATATTTTTTGTTAATTATTGTTAACACTATGTGGCAACAACAAAAACAGCTTGTAAAATTAAAATGTTTTACATACATATTTTGTTGTTGTTGTTGTTTGACTGTATTCCTCTTATTTCTCATTTATTTGTTTATGACGCCTCATTATGTGTGTGTGTTTGTGCTTGACTGTTTGTTCTGTGCATTTACGCGCTTCACTGTGCGCTTAAGTGGCTTTTATTAATTGCTGCTGCAAACACGGTTGTTTTTGTAAGCTTAAAAGCTCCCACGCAATTATTTCTGACAATGTTATGCTGCGATGTTGTTATTATTTTTGTTTCAACAGTTGTTAACATATAGCTGTAAAAGCATATGTCGTAAAAGTTTGACGAAATTTGACTATATTTAAAATATGCACAGACTAGTTCCTACCCTAGAAACTTAAGTGAAGCTCGACGCAATAAATATTTATATTAAGACTAAAACTAGAGTAAAAACAGAGAAGAGTATTAGCTTAAACTTCACCTTAAGTCATTATAAGTAGCTCCTTCTAATTAATTGCTTCTATCTTCAAGCACAAATATTCAAAACTAACTAAAGCTTTCTATTTCATAAAGCTTCATTCTGAAAACTTAGCATAACTCAAAAATGTCATTTTTTATATCGTAGTGATATTATTGAGAGTTTTTCTTCCCAGTTCAGCGCTTTTTAATATGTTCAATTTATTTGGGTAAAGCTGCGTTACAAAAATATTTCTTGTAGAAGATTTATCAAAAATTGACAATACTGGCACTTTTTTCATTAGTGCATCACGCTTTTCGAACATAATGCTAAATACTTGCCTACATTTAGGCATACTTTATCGAAGTCACACACCCGACATTATGATGTTCATCAGAGAATCATGTTCATTACAAATTAATATTAAAAAATCATTTATAATTTAAAATAAATTAATAAAATAAGATAAATAAATTTAATAAATAAATTTTAATAAAAAAAAAATATAATTTAAAATAAAAAATAGTTTATAATATGCTTGGCATTATATTATAGTTTATAATATTTTTTTATGATTTACATTTTTTTTGCAATATTCTAACATTCTTTCTGCTCTAAAATAATATCATATGCTCAAAAATTTCTATATTGCATACAAACATGTTTTTCAATTCTTTTTTTCCGACTTTCTATGCCTCAGTTCTTCAACTGTGATGGAGATTTTAATAAACCATATAAAACTGCAGTTTGCTTCAAGTTGCGCTGAAACGCTTCAAGGAATGCTATTGCCAAATAAAATAAAAAACATATAACAAATAATGAAAAATTTCATAAAGTTTATGGAGTTCTAAGGATGTGGCAAAAACTCAAGCAAGTATGACCACAAAAAACGTCGTACACAATCACCATACGCTCAACTGGTTATAAGATTAAGTAAATATACATACGTCTACCGAAATATAGAATGTAATTTTCGAAGCAACTGCAAAGAATTCCATTTTATATATAATTTACTTTTTTTTATTATTATTTTTTTTTTTCTTAAAAAATTTCTGCGCTTAAAACTACAGCTTCATTTCCCTCGTTAAGTGCCGCCAGCGTGGCATGGTTTAGGATGGAACTCAGTAGGTGGATTTCAAGGAAGCTTGTTACAATGGCAACTCTTACGCTTTTCCTTTCGCTTTGCGCACTCCATTAGTTGCCATAAATTCAAATAGCCAATTGTATGCGTATGATTTTATTTTTTTTTTACTAAATTCTGTTTTATATGTAAGTCCAAGCACTTACAAGCTAAGCACTGACTGTGAGTGTAAATTTAGCTGCAGAAAATGCATTAAAATCTATAAGAAACGGCAAATGAACGGGCTAACAGCGTCTTTGCTCCACTTAGCTTGAGCAGCAGGAGTAGGAGCGGGAGCAGTAGAAAGTAGCGCAAATTAAAATGTTTTCATTTTGTGCAAAACTTAAATATGCAAATTGTTTCGTCGAATAGCCAAAGGGCAAATAAATAACTTGGACCACCACTGCTACCCCTTACCAGCCGCACTCAGGCTGCACGAAAGGAGCTAGTCATAGTATGTGTGTATAAGCTTTACTGTGCAGCGTGAGAAAAGTCGTTTGGTCACTTGCTTGCTACAGTATATATTTATATACAAGTGTATGTATGTTTGCATCAATTAGTTTGTAAATATGTGCGCGCAGCGGCCGCGTATACCCCCATTGCGCATATTTTTTTTGTAATTAAGTGCTAGCAAATTGTTAATGAAAATATTGTGCTGAGCTTAATATTCGCTACATTTTTCCTATTTTTTCTTGGCATTTATTTTGCAGTTGTTTTTGTTTTCGGAATTTTGCATAATAATTCATTTACTTTATTATGGCTGCTCTGCGTGTTTTCAACACCGCGGGCCAGCAATGAATTTTATTAATTTCTTACACTTAAAAGTTGCCAACTCTTTGCCCACGCATACCCACCCGCATATACATATGTATGTATGTATATGTAAGTATGTATATAAAGTTCGCAATTTGTACATATTCGCTTTAAACATTGTTTATCTTCGGGTTTATTTATTGGCCTTTCGCGTATTCATTTAATTAACTTAACAGCCTTGCTTTTCGATTATGTAAAGTGCGTGTAAGTGAGTGTATTTCCTACTCATTTTCGTACACCGCTTAAGGCGCTTCGCAAGCCAGCTTCATTGTAAGTGAAAAATCTTGTTTATTTAAAAGCTCCTCTCGCCTTCTTGTGTTTATTTAAACTTAGCGCGCCTGTGGAAATCAAATATTTTCTTATTAATTTAGCGAATGTAAGATAATTATTAGCAGAGAAAGATTTCTTCTTAAATTCATAAGCTTCGTATAATAATAATGAACATTAATTGCGTATAAAATGTTTTTTGTGTTGCCCCCACTGGCACTCCACAGCAATCTTCGATTCCCATTGGCTCCCTTAGTTTGTTTCTCACCTTCTGTCACCAGCTTGCAAAAGCTCTCACTGGCTCTCTTTGGCGCCTATAACCTCTCACCGAACCTCTTCAATTCTCATTCGATCTCAATAGGTTTATTTGGTTCTAACCGGTTTCCACAGGCTTTCGCAAAACTCACTAGCTATCTCACGTTCTCACTATATCTAACTTGATATCTTTGGTTCGCACCAGTTTTCACATCCTCTCTGTATCTCACATGTTCTCATCAGCTCTCTTTGTTTATAACTAACTGCCTTTAGTTCTCACTGATCTTTACAAAATCTCGGTGGCTCTCCTTGCATCTCACTGGCTAAGTTTGGCCTCTTTAAATCTCATTAGCTCATATGGTTCCATCAGTCATTACTGATTCTAGTCGGTTCGTTTAGATCTTACTGGTCAACGCGTGCTCTCATTAGCTTTCCACGCATTTCTCACTGACTCTCTTCGGTCCTTACCAGATCGTTGGTTCTCTTCAACTGTCACCCCGTCTGACCAGTTCTCGCCCACTCTTACTGAGTATATGAAGTTCTGACAGCCTCTCACTGTTTTCTTCTGTTCTCATTGCTTCTCACTGGCTTTCACCAGTTTTTTTCAATGCTCAACTGATTCTACCGAATATTGTGAGATCTCAATATCATGCATTCTATCAGCCTTTCTTACTAAATCTTAAAATGGAGAGTTCCTCTCGTAGCTTTTTTTCAGTTCCCACTGATTCTGATCAATATCTTTGTCTGCCACTGGTCTACACATGCTCTCGCCGGATCTCTTCACATCTACCTGTCTTACCAGATCACCGGTTCGTTCAAATCTCACCACTTCGTACCAGTTCGTACAAGCTTCCACTGTCTAAATGTGGTTCTCACTCGTTCTGATCACATTATCACCTGTTCTCTTCGATTCTCACAGTCTCTCACTGGCTCTCAACAGCTTTCCTCAGCTTTCAACCAATGCGACCGACTATTACAAGGTGTCACGATCATGCATTCATTTAGTCTTTCTCTTTCTTACTCTTAGAATGGAAGAGCACAGAGCAAAATAGTACAATCAGTAGCTCTCTAAGTAGTACAAGTCCTTCTTACAATAGCGGAGCGCAATGATTACCATATGTCCCTTATTTACTGCTCGAATTGTTTCTGCATAACATACGGAAGCACGTTTAAACCAGCAGCCTGGCACACAGTCGATCAAATACATCAAAAGCTCTCAAAACCCGGCATTGCCAGTGGCAAACACGCTCATCAATCGCGTATTTGAGTCAAATTCACCGTTACAATGCCGACTACACGCCACTTCTGTCTGGCAATGCTACGTGCTGCGTGAAATGGGGCCTTTGATACACTCGTACTTACGTGTAAGCTGCGCCGCGCCATACTTTTTGATAACCGCAGCAAATCCTTTGATTTCGTTGCTGCGCGGCGTCATGCAATTGATTTTTGCTATTGTTGTTGCTGGTGACTGCGATACTTGAGGCACAAACGCACATTCGTTGCAAATGCCAGCCGCTGCTGCTGGTTGCCGGCGTAAGAGGCACTTGGCCCGCTTGGCCTCTCACAGCTATGGCATTCCGTAACAGCTGGTAAATGAGCATGAGTGTTTCGACTGTCCGTGTGTGTGTGTGCATTGGTATTTATGGCTTGGCGCTGGCGCCAGCAATTTACAAAATCCTTTCACAATCAAACTCAACCACAGATGAAATTTTTTGAATGAAAGCTGCACAACACCAGCAACAACAACTGCGACGTATTTGAGTTTGCTATGCCGGCGCAGAGCATAGCGGGTGCATAGCTACAATTATAGTGATCAACGGTGTAGCGGCAACAACAACAGCGCGTATACAACGTCTGCTGGTAGCTCGAACATATTTCGGCTGTCGGCTGGCATATTTGGCGCCGTAAAAGCGAATTCGTCCATTGAGCGCACAAATCGATTTTCTATTGTAAGCGCCCAAAATGTAAGCAAAGCGCAATTGATTATTTTTTTGTTTTTGTTTTTTGCATTGAACCATACTCAAACAGGCTGAACTCGTCGGTTTTTGATTACTTTAACAGTTCGTGGATAGGCAAAAAATGTATTTTGTTTGGAGAAATGTGTGTAATTACAGAATTTATGTAGACATGGCAAATGTGAGTCCTGATAAATGATTTTTTTGTTTTTTCTCCCAAATCCAGAAAATGTATCCTTTTTCACAGCAAAAAAAATAGAAAATATAGTTTCCTCCCTCTTTTGCCTTCAGTTCCATCTATTCAAGAAGAGAATACTCTTCCAAATCCAATAAATAGATCTTACTCTCACAGAGAGCAAACTCTGATAAATATAAAATATAGTTAACTTCTCTTTTCGTCTTCGTTTTCCATATTCGTTAAATGAATATTCTTCCAAATCCAGAAAACGTTTATTCCACTCTCAAAGATCAAAACCTGAGAAATAAAAAATTCGGTTTCCTTTTTCCTTCGTTTTTATCCATATTCACCAAAAAAAATATTCTCTTCGAAATCTGTCAAATGGATTTTCTTCACAGAGAGAGCAAAATCAAAGAAAAGGAAATGTAGTTTCTCTCACTTTTTGACTTCGTTTTCATCTATATTCACAATAGAATACTCTCCCAAATGCAGGAAACGTATCTTCCACACTTAGAGAACAAAATCTGAAAAATATAAAATATAGTTGCTTTTTTTTGTCTTCGTTCTCATCCATATTCACAATAGAATACTCAAAATCCAGGAAATGAATCTTCCTCTAACAAAGAGCCTCCGTTATCATCCATATTCACCAACAGAACATTCTTCCAAATTCAAGATGAGAACCTTTCTCTCACAGAGAGCAAAATCGAAAAAATAGAAAATAGCTTCCTTCCACGAAACGAATGTGCCACTCTCAGAGAACAAGGCATGTGCTACTCTCAGAGAACCTTCTTTTTTCCTTCGTTTTCATTCATATTCATCAACAGAATACTCTTCCAAATGCACAAAAAGGATCATCCTCTCACAGTAAGCAAAATCGAGGAACTAGAAAGTACGGGTTTCTTTGCCTTCTTTTACATTCTTCTTCACCAACCGAATACTTACGAACGCCAACCGAATGAACGAAGCTGGAGTTGATTCAAAAATAAAAAAAAGTAAAATAATCGTTCTTTCTTAGAACTGTGCTAAATAATCTAAACAAAATAAAACCCGTGAAGGGATCATACATAGCCTTAGGTTAGGTAAGGTTGAAATGTCGATCCTAAGAAGGATCTCACTTAGACAACTTAGACGCCGGTCAGAATGATGGCCTTACAAGGCGTTTCTTGCTGATATCTATTTGGAATTTCTTGGAAAATGAGAAACAATGAGCGAGAGCCATTCAGTAGCCATAATATATATTTAATAGAAAAATATTAAAGTCATAACGTTTTGAACGAACTGATGACTCTTTCTATTGTTTCATAGCAAAACTTTTAAACCGGGGGGGGTCCAACATGTACAGAGAAGCTTATCAACAATACTAAAAATAACATTGACTTCTTTTCTTAAATCCAAAAACAACATGTTGTTTGCAACTAAAATAAGTAGTAACACTCTGACACAAAAGAAATCATATTAGTTGAGCACCACTGACAATTAACACCCAAAAAAATTTGTTTTCTAACTAAATCCCTCTATCCCAGTTTCTGTCTAATGCAGATAACATCCATTGTTTCCAAGTTTTATTATTTCATATGCTGTAAGAAAGGGTAACAGCCACGAAAAAAACAATACTCTAAGGGCGGGCCTATGCGAAAATTCTTTTTATCCGCCCATCTTACGTAAGCATTGTACCTGCTCAAGGCCAAGCAACCTTTTTGTACAGACCAACCTCCGCTAACTCTTTAGTTTTATAAATCATCAGCGCAGCAAAACCCAAAGTAGTGCAATTTCAAAGCTATAAAAGACGTGCAATATTGCTAAATTTGTGGCAGTCTGCATATGTCCTTACAGCATCTACATCGCAAAGATTTTATTATTATATAATATTTATTTTTATTATTAAAATGGGTAGCATTCGTAAAGCGCGTATACCGGGTTTTGTTTGTCGCTTATGCACCGCTCTGAGCCGCGTCGTAGTCCATATATTTGGTGATCGCGGCAGACAATTAGATTTAGTAAGAAAAATTTTCAATTACATGCCAATTAAAATATCACCACACGATGCATTGCCGAAGACAATTTGCCTAAAGTGTCTCAATAAGGTGGAAAATAATTACGCGCTCATGAGACGTATGCAGCACATAAACTGGCTGTTAAGGATGAGTAATAGACGTCCGTTCCTGAATTCCAAGCCGCATAGATACAACTGGTGAGGATACTTTGACGACTTTGCTCATGATAACGTATATGAAAATGGAAAAGATTGATTGCAAAATTAAAAACAAAAGTTTCAACGAGCCCAGGACACTACTTCAACTTACAGATCAACGACCATAAAAGGACAGTACAAACGATAAAAAACAAAATCAAATACTATTGAAAGACGGATTAATTATTATTATAGAAAAATCAACAAACATAGAAAGACAGATTGAACTACAGACAAAAAATCAACAACCACAGAAGCTCGGATTACAGTACAGAAGAAAATTAAACGCAGACAAGAACGAAATTTTATTTCAAAAACATTTTATGTATTTTATTTATTATGTAATTCAAATCATTGTTTTAAAAGTTCAAAAAATAAATAATTATAATACAATAAAAAGTGGGTTCGTAAAATTAAGTCTTTCTTTTTTTCAAACAATTTTACTGGCAACCTCTAGGAAATGTGTTGTGTGGCTATAAGTTCTCGAATTTTCTTTCGGAGCTTTTCCAGGAAACTTCTGCTATAAGGCAAAAATATAATATAAGTAGGTTAGTTTGCTAACATGGTAGATCTATATGCTACGCATAGGCCAGTTTTGATTCTTTGCGATACCAGATTGAGTTCAGTTGCTAGTTCCAAGAGAAGTAGTCATCATTATATATAAAAATAACTAAATATAAAATTTATTCTGCTCTGTTACTTGATTTCTATCTAGCATTGAAAAACTCCTTTCTTGTTTCAGTAAACTCCTCATTCTCTCAAAATGCTCACCAAGTGTTCAAAGTTTTGTGATTGTTGCATCCACCAACACAATATATACGACTACTTTGCATCTACTTCTCTAGACGCTTATCTATCAGGACTTGCTTGCCCACATATTTTTATAGAAATTTTTGGTTTCTTTAATCCAAAAAAACCCTACCTAAAATCATTTATTACAATTTAAGTTCTTACGGATGAAAGTTCGCAGTTTGTAAGTGAAGAATTAGGCAGTAGTTTGTTGAAACCATTTTATCCAGGAGCTTATAATCCAATCATTTAGTCAAAATACAGACTTTATTTCAATCTCAAACTAATCATGAACACAAGTCTCACAGAGACAGAGAGTTTAATGCCACTAGATAGCTGATCGTTCTTCTCGGTATCGATAGTAATCGCAACCAATTGGCCAATTTTTCAAGAGTCTTCTTGTTAAAGAGGTAGAAATTCTTCTGGAACTTTCTTTGGATCTATGACAGATTATTAGTATCAAGATTAGAAATAAGTTCATCTACAAACTTATACTGAGAAAAGAAGATCGCATGTTTTGAAATTTGAATGAGAGAATTGTGAGAATTAATTGATGTTATCAAGAGTTCATCTCTTTTTAATTTTATTGCAAATGCTTGGTTAATTATGAACTTTTAGTATATTAATCTAAGAACTAAGACCATGTATTTTGAGTCTGAGAATGAAAAATAAATGCAAAACAACTGCAACAAAGTTTTTAACTAAACATAAATGAATTAAAATAAAAGCAGCTGCCAGCGACTCAACCAGCAAAATCGCTACAGTTACTCGCCATAAACGCAGCCGAGCGCAAAATTCACTCACACGCCGCAAATATGTTGCAATTATATGAATACATACATTCAAAAAATACATAAATAAATGTTATATGTAGCCGACACTAAGTATTTATATGTGTTTGTGCATTTGTAGCCTAGCAGCCAGCGCTGTGAGCTACTTGTGCGTATCTGCATACAAGCGTTAAGTAATTTTCTGCCTTTTAAGACATCAAAAGGATATTAGCAAAAAGCATTCGCATTGGCAAAAGGTAAAGAGTACGAGTATTTATATGGAGAGCAAGTACCCACTTGAGTTTATGCGTGAGAGCGTACTTCTGTATGTATTCTTGTACTTGCCAGTGTGTGTCTGTGTATTTGTGTGCGGAAATATTTAGGACATGCGAAGTAAAAGTAGAAATACAAGTATAACAAGTGGAAAAGCAACAATAACAAAGCGAAATATATAAAATCGTGAATGTATTTATTTATGTGGAAGAGCGGCATAGAAAATGCGGCAAATATTATATTAAATTATATAAGTAAATAAGAGATGGTAGGTTAAAAGGTATTTCTGAATTTATTAAGAATGATTTATTTTTCTTAGAAAAGCAAAAATAACAAAAAAAGTAAATATTATGAAAAATAATATTGAAAAAATAAATAAATAATTTTGGAGACATTTTAGGGAATAATTTCAACCTTTTTTAGGAATATTATATAAAATAATATTACAACAAGAAAAAGTATTAAATTTGAACCGAAGCAAAGTGCATTTTTATAGCATAAAGGAGTAGTCAAATATCTTTATCTTGATTTTGATAGATCAGTTTACTTGTATATGGCACCTGTATGCTATAGTGGTCCGATTTGAATAATTTCTTCGGAAAATATAGTCCTACATTTGCCAAATTTTGTGCCGATAATCGCCAAATAAAACAGACAAGAACTTTATTTCGATCGTTCAGTTTGCCAGCTATATGCTATAGTAGTTCAATATCGGCAGTTCCAAGAAATGAGCAGCTCCTTGAAGAGAATAGGTTGTGGGAAAATTTCGGATCATTTTTAACTTTTAATAGAAAAAATTTTAATTTTTAATAAAAAAAATTTTAACTTTTAATACAAAATTTTTAATTTTTAATAACAAAATATTTAAGTTTTAGCAAAAAAAAATATAGTAAATAATTTTACACAAATAATTGTTGCCACCCTAATAATATCTATCATCTAACACAGCCTGCAAGCACTGAATGCGTTTATTTCCATATTAAGTGTGAAAGTTTAATGAAAATAAATGGCTTTAATTGCAAAATCTGCTACAAGCCTACTTAGCGCGGCGCTTACAGTTGCCATATCAACTACTTTATCATAATGCTTTGCCAAGGAAACTGACTTTTGTTGCGCTTTAAGTAGACCTACATGTTGGCCATATGCTCCTTATGTACTTACATACTTACATTTATTTGAGTAATTTTAAAAGCAACAAAGCACAGTTATACATATTACTATATATGTATATGTATAAATGTATGTATATGTGTGTGGCTATATTGGTGTATGTGTGCGTATGCAAAAATTAAGCATATTTTCTTGCGTCCCTACGCCTTTGGTAATTGTGGTTTGTCTTGCGGCAGCGTTACTTGCTTAATGGACAAAGTTGTAGCATAACGGCAGGCGCATATTTACATTTACACTAGCAACCGTTAATATTTAGAGTTATATTTGTGCTCTGCCGACTGCTGCTTTTAACCCTTGCAAACAAAAAAATATTGTTTATATTATGCAAATTGTGAGTTATGTAGTTACTGTTGTTGTTGGCAAAATTACTTTGCTATTGGCTATATTTGCTTTTATGTACATACATTTGTATGTGTGTATGTGTGCGTGTAAGTCAATAAATATAAATTTCTGTGTGTGAATCTTTTATGCGTTAAACTATCGTTAGCAGCGAGCGGAAGCTATTGTAGCAAACCGAAAGCCATCAGCCAGCAACAACAACAATAGCAACAACAGTGATAAACAACCGCTAGCTAACCAGTATCATGCAGCAATGACTGTGTAGTTGCTTTTACAGCAGCAGCATTGATAGCGCGCTGCATAACCACAACTATTTATAAACATACACACACACACATGCATGCAGATACACTTATATAAGTAAACACACAGTTAATGAATAATTAATTTTTATTATGCAGTAGTTGTAGTTTAAATATGCACATTTGTAAGTAAGTAACTATTTTAGGAAAGTCTTCGCCGTTGCGGCTCTAAAATTGCCCCAAGTCTGCGCAAGCAACCACACACTAGCACACACATATATATACACAAACACACATATTTATATATAGAAAATGTCCTTACTTGCATATGTGCCATAAGGAAGCGGAAGCCTTGAAGTTTGCTGCTATTGCTTGCCTCGTTGCTGGCTGCGGCTGTGCGGTTGTTAGTGGTTTTAGCAAATATGCAAGTCGCAGATTAATTTCATCTTAAAATAGCAGTTAGGTCGTGTAATGAATACACATTGGATAAATTAAATTAAAGAATTCCAAGCAACACACATTGAAATTCATAACTCATCTTCAAGTAGTTGAAAGCCTTGTTTGTTTTCTTGTTATACAGTAAAGTGATTTTTTGCATAAATTACCAGAATAGTTCATGTAAGCTGTTTAAAAGCGGTGTTAGTGGTTATTGATTTATTTTTCTTCTAAAAAGTACTTTGAAAAACAATACTACTAATTTATAAAAACTGCGTTATTACAAGCTTATAACATATAATTGTAGCATACCTTTAGGCGAACAACACTTTATGAGATAGTATTTCAAGCGCTAGAGCCATTTCTCAGACAGGCTATGAAAGTAAAACTCAAGCAGTGCTTACGGGGTCCACTTTAATATACATTTTTAGTATGAACCTCTGTCTCAAGTTAATATTAATTGATAAAAAATAAAATTTTATAGTTTAATAGCAAGATAGTTAAAGATAAAGATAAAGATAATGGCATATCTGTATTTTGTACATATATGTTAAGCTATTTTATATTAAATTGTTATAAGTATTTATAAAAATTTAATAAATAAAAAACAAATATCTTAAATTTATTTTTGGGCTTTATTTAATAATTTCTTTTTCTTTCTTTCCAGATGTAAGTGCGCCATTAATATTCAATTTTATATTGCTCTATAATTGTTTAAACATGATCAAAGGTATGTCCATAAAAAAATTTCGACTACATTTAAAACGACTTATTTGAAATTATTCGAAAAAGTCTTATACATTTTGCGGAAAATTAGTTTTTTCACCGTAGCGCCGAAATGTAGGCAATGATTTTACAAAATATTATACTTGTAGTAGACGGTTACTCGCTTTTGTGTCACATGTGTTATTAATGTTGTTGTTGTAGCGGCAGAATTCGTCCAACTTTGACAGTCCTTGGTCGGATAAAAATCCGGGTCCGTTCTGGTTACGTAGCCCCGACCGTCGTGGATTTAGTCCATGATTTTATTTTCAATCCTAGAACGGAGGTTCTATGACGTGGCTTCAGACAACAGTTTTCAGACATTTTTTTATTTAGATTCACAATTTTCACATTATATATGTGTACTACCGATACTATACAGAAAATTAGATAAGAATATCTCAGTTCAACTCTCTGAGTTCGTTTAGAACTTTTTGGCAGAAATTTCATCATTTTATGCACACAAAATAACGCTTTTTAATCAAGCAATTTCCCCCACGGCTTATTTACGAAAACCGTAAAAAGTTTGAAACATTTATCGCACATATTTTTTTAAGTCTTCCTTCAACCGCACAACCACATATGTAAATATGTATATACATCGCCGGGATTTCGTATGTTGCATTCACTTAAGTTGATCACCACGAAGCGCAAGCTAAGCACTTCCTTGAAGATACCCCTAACGACAGTGTTGCACACACACTTGCAACATATGTTTAGCACAGCTTAACTGCTAATGACGCCAAGGGGCATGCTGCCACACACACAGACACACGCACACTTGCTTTAAGCGGGAGTAAATACCGGATATAGTTGGAAGGATATAAAGCGAATTGATGCTTAATACAGCAGACATCAAGCAGACGGCAAAAAATGCAAACAAAATGCAAAACACACACACACGTAGACGCGCAAAGGCGCTTGTTTGTGCACCTTATTCAAAATTGTGGCAGCAACGTCTAACTTGCGACGCAAGCAGTATCAAATCAGCAGTCAAGCGCGCGCACATCAAATAAACAGCGGTAAATGCAGCAGCAACAACAATAACAACGGCACGAGTGGCTTGCAAGAGCGGCAAAACAATATGAACAATGGCAGTGAGTTGCAAAAAATGCGAAAACTTTGCAGACGACGGCGACGATGACGACGACCATTGCGCAGCAAGTTGACAGCAAAGACGTTGACGACTAACTAAGCACAAACAAGTTGGCAGCAAGCGTCAGGCGCAACAGACACGCGCGGTGGCAGGTGAGCAGTTCAAGAAAAAAACGTTTGTTCTTGTTGCTGGCAGTTGCTGCAATTGCTGTTGTTGAAGCTGCTGTCGCTGCTGCTGCTATTGGTGGTGTCGTTTCCGCTGTTGTGGCAGGTAATGTTGCCACACGGCTGCTGTGAGTGTTTAACTTTGTTGCAGTGGCGCACCTTTGCTTGCAGGGGTTCGTCGCACAAGTTTGCGGCTGCAGTTCGTCTGCTACTTGTCTGCGGCTGGTTTTTTGCGCACTCAGCGTTCCCGTTGCTGCTTCACCTGCAGCGGCACGAAGTTTGATCCGTTAAGTGATGTCACGGCGGTTTTGGCTTTTGTTTTTATTTTTGCTTTGAATGGGCATTCCAGGAATTTTTCACTTCAGCCGCTGATTACTCTTCTGTTTGGTGGTGGTATGAAAGCGTATGTTTCAATGTGTGTAAGGTCTACTCAATTTTCATGCGCTGGACGACTCGTGAGGAAAATTTCTTAGGTTTTCGCAAACTGTTCTATAATGTTCACGTAATATTTTCTTAGTCTCCTTTTAAATAATGTAACGGTTGATACTAAACTTTTTTTGGTCGACGATAACTCAAGTTCGGATAGATAGATAGAAATATCTTGACATAACGAATAACTAACTAAATTATTAGTTTCTAGTAAATTCTATTTGTTAGGAAAATACCTTCTAGTGGACGAAATTCGTAAATAATACCAATTCTTTTTCAGAATCAGTTGTCCGCATTATAGCTACTGGACGCCAATCAAAAAGCTAGCAATCCTTTAAGTGAACTATAGGTTTTTGGCCACGAGAATACTTATTTTACCACTTCTCACATAATTTTCCCCAACACACTCTTTTACTTCCTCCTAATATTTTATTTATGCTTCTTTATGCATCACCAGCTCATTGTACGACTGTCTATCGGCACTAACAGACCAACATGCTGGCATACGAAATGCTGCAGTGTGTGACAAACTGTGACTGAAATGCGCAAACTGCAGGCGAACGGGCAAAAAAGTGCAAAGCAGAGCAATAGCCGCATAGCAGGAACTCCAGCAACTCCAACTCGTCTCTCTCATTCCAAAACCCTCTGAGATTTTTTATGCCATTAAGAGACTACTAGCATGCTATTTATATGGCCGTTGACATTTGTACGCAGCCTGTATGTATGCGCTGTGTACTGATGTGAGTGCGTGTATGTGCAGCGCCAATGTCACCGCCAATCATCCATTCGAGTCGCCTGTCCGCCGCTCATCCAAGCAGCCAGCCAGCCGCCCGATCGCATTTTGGCTAGACGCGTTTCGCATCGTTAATTTATTAACATTGCATTCAATGGATTTCTGTCGTAATAATACTACAAAACAAAACAGCAAAAACAACAACAACCAGCGTTGAATGCATTTTCATTGCTATTGATTTCATTTGTTATTATTTGCGCTGTTATTGTTGTTGTGTTTATTTTATTTCTGCCTCAATTTGTCAATTTATTCACATACCAAAATGAAAGTGGAAAAAATTGGCGTACAAACAAACAGTCACTCAAAATAGTAGTGATACTGGCAAAGGGGGGAAATCAATTCATTAGCATTGCTTGCATTGTAAATTTATGCAGATAAATATGCATGTGCGCATTGGCTACTCTTTTATGTAAACATACATACGTTTGGGAATGTCAGCATGACCGTTAAGTTGAGCTTTTGTTGCCCGTAAATAAACAGAAGCCCAAGCCACAAGATAAGCAATCAAATTGTTGGATGCCAACAAAGAGAAGAAGATCACACAAAATGGATTTTTGGTTGAACATACAAATAGTGTCTATCTATCAGTCAATTCAGCCATTTTCCTTGATTTATCAGTGGTTTAAATATGGTATATTCACTCCTTAAACTCGGGTTTAAGCGGCGCAAGTAGTGTGATATTTTTAAAAATTCGTTCATTGAGTTTAGCTTCAAACGTGTTTTTCTCTAAAATACATTTTTCAAATTTGCTGAAGTATGACTCACAGTTCCGAAGGAATTACATTTCTTTCTGAAAATTCTGTACATAGTTCTCGGCTTTTTGATCAAAATTTGAGTAAATATAGACAAAATGTGCCCCTTAAGTTAATGTTTTTTTATGTTATTCAACAATTTTAAAATACCAGTTTCTATGTATATATCCCTAAACATAGCCTCCTCGATGCACTAGACCCAGCAATCCTATAGCTTCCTTAACCCATACTGATAACGTTGAAGTCGTATGACTTTTAAATAAGGTGAATGAGACAATAGTTTGCAGCTTAAATCGAACAACCTGACCTTGGCAGCAGCAGAAACCCAAACCGATGCGTTGGAAGTGTCGAAATTGTGGAATAATTTTGCATAGCAGATAGGTTCTCCAGATGGTCGATGTGGATTCCAGCGATCCCAGGTCCACTGTGTCGACTGCTCCTTGGACGCTCATGTGTTCCAACGTTTCCATATTTCGTCGATGGATGAAGCGGTACAGAGGGATTGCACTCAAACATTTTTCAAAGTTAATTATGACCTTTTATCTGCTATTCTCCAGGTATACATGTAGATCCCAGAGATTCCGAATTTACAGTTTTTAATGGTCACCTCGGACGCCATGTATTCAGAGATTCCTTGTTCCGATGGTCACGAAACAAGGAAGAAACTACTATGGCCATTTTTTTGTGAGTCGGCGGCAAACTGCCCAAATAATTTGGCTTAGTTCAATCCAGTGCTCGTTTTTTGGTTCTCCAGGTTTGTCGATGGGGATCTCAGAGTTCCTGGACCCACTGTTTGAACTGCTCCTTGAACGCTCTTGTGTTCCAGTGGTTTCATGTTTCATCGACGGCCATTAGTCAATGCAGAAGCTCCTTCGGATTGCTCTTAGTTTTTTTCTTTCTTAAATGTGGTCGTTTTTTTGCAATTCGACGTCGAACCTACTATAACTTGACATAGTAAAATCTTATTCCCCTTAGGCCCTCAGGTGTTCCAGTGAGTAAATGTGCGTCGACGATCACGAATTCGATGTAGAAACCATATGGTTGCGCTTGTTGTCCAGAAACATGCTCATATCCAAGATATGATTCACGTGAAAGTTATTTTAAAGGATATTAGAGGAGGAAGTGTTGGAATGGTACTATCTCATCTTCTACCACACAGTTCATGCAGCTGGCTTATAGTAGGATATTCAATCGTCGTTCCATGTTCCCTTTTTGGACAGTCTCCATTCAGAGCTCAACCATTGAATGAAATGAACTTTGCTGAAATCGAAAAGTTCCCTGAACTTCTTACAATTTACCCTAAGCCAGAAGGACCTTGCGACTGCCCAGCTGCTTATGGTCGACCAACGCTTACTGCTTTGGTCTGCGGATCGAAGTGGATAGTCAGACTTCTGAAAGACGCTGCGCTCTCGATCTGTAGATCTACTGCAACTTTTATGACAGCCTCTTTCGCCTCGAAGGTGCAGCAGTGTCAGTAAGCCTGAAACTCGAATTAACGGAAAGTTTCTGACAGTTCAAGCAATTCTCTCCGCAGGCTTATGATGCGTAGGTATTCGTTTGTAGAGCTTTTTAGACACTGATTCCTTCTAGTAAGCGCTCAGAGAAAGTGACTAATTGCAGCAATTTTAATAATTTAAATCTCTTAAGTCTAGAAACCGAATCTGTCCTACTAACTCCTCAGCTACCACTTTGTGTTAATTCCTAATAGCATAACGCATGCATTAAATGCATAAAGATCAATAACGCGTTAACCGTTTTGGCAATCCAATCAAAATGCTCACGGCCTTTACGCCTCCTTTAAAATGTCTACGCCTTTACTTCGAAGATTTGCGGTTATATTGCGCTGCTCTAGCCGCCAGACTAACGAATGTGCGTTTAAACAAAAAGTGGTTTGAGCTTTCTCCACGCATGCCAGTGGCAAAGCCGACGTCTTGCAACCAATATAGGGAACGTGCAACATACCGAGTGCATGGTAATCAATTAAATTGATTAAATTGTGCACTTCTCAACATGTTATTGTGGTTAAATGAATCACATGCAACAGCGCACACACACTCGCAATTAGATATTCACAAATTTACAACATAAACATTAATTTAGTGAACACACTTTTGCCACGAAAGGGAAGCACACAAATTAATTTTAGACACACGCACACCACAAAATCAACCTGAAAAGAAGTCAACTTGCACACAAATACACACATATCCAACAAGCACATCTACAACTTGCCACATGCCACACACACATACCATTTCAGGCGAAATTACATATTTGTGGGCAGTTCAAAAGTAGAAATTTGCAATTTGCATTTAACTTCCTCATCTCGCCGCAATTGACCTTGCACTTGATGAATTCTGCACAGACTTGAAAGCTTGCGGAAGCACTACTTCTACTCACCTATCTCCTGGCAGCGTCGTTGCAGTCAATTGCAACATTTCATAAGGGCGCCTGTGCAGCTGGTTGATGGTTTCGCATATTAAAAGTTGTTGTTGGTCAACCACTTTACGCTTTCTCGATATTAACACACAAGTCTGCAGCTTACCTGGCAACTCTATTATGCATATACAGTTAAGATATTTAATGCTATCTGTAAAGTGTATTTGAAATTGCTACACTGGCTTTAGCTACTTTCAAACACACACACACGCTGAAGCATTCAGCCATAATCTCTTTAACATACAAACTCACTTAGTCCCAACTTACTGCTTTTCAAACACACACACACACACATACATACATATATTGAATGTTTCATGCAACGCCTTTATGCAGCTCACCTGTCTTCTTTGTCCTTTGGCCACTGTGTTGCCACTGTATATGAACTCTTATACCTATTTGTCCATGAAGCAAGCAAGGTAGCTGCTCTGCTTCGGCGTTGCAAGCTTTTCACTCCCTTCTCTTAAAGTAAAAGTTGTTTTTCTTGTGCATTGGTCATACAAGTTCAGTCGTTTAACTCCCGCTTTGCTTAGCAGCCCTTTCAGCACTCGAGTATTGTCAGTTGTCCTTTTAGCTTGGTCTACCTCACATTGCCATCAACTACTCCAGAAGGTGCAGCTGTGACAGACACTGGGTGCGCCAATATGTAGAAGTTATGTTATGTTGATAAGCTAGAAAACTGTTATGTTAGATTAAGACGTCGATCTTAAGAAGGAGCTCTCTTGGACAGCTTGGAACGCTGGTCGGTTGTGGCACCCCAAAGCTCATATATACTGGATCATAGGACCTTTACAGCTCGATTAACGCTTTGTGCCCATCATAAATTTGTTGAGAGGGCTAATATTAGTTTCGGCTATGTCTGCCAGTTCACTGAAGGTAAGATTATCGTGCTGTTTCCGCCCTGCCTTGCAAAGTTGAAAGTGCCTTAAGTGATATATTGATAGTCTGAGACCAAAATGAAGCAATATCTGTCTGTAGTCCGGTCATGAATCAAAACTCTATTTATTATAGACTTCAATGCGTCCAGTCAACTTGCGAAAAAATAGCATTAACCCGACCAGATTCAAGATTATTACTGTTGACAACGCAGATTCAGAATCGGACTAGAAGCAAATTTCAAGCAATCAGTCTCAGGCTACGAATATCCCTCAGTTATCAAACGACATATGTATGTATATTTTTTTCTATGGAGGCTAAGTGCAATTCCAGACCTGTTAGATGGCAAATATCCATTAACAATCGCAGTCTTTTGGGCAAATTGGTTGTAAATAACTCCGAAATTATGCGCTTGATAGTTATTTACCTGGTTTTCTACAGTCACAGTAATGTAGAATCATAAAACTCAAAAGTTTACAATATTATACCTCGCAAATTAGTTCTTTAAATCAAAGAAACGGCGTCTACCCGCAACTTCATTCACTTTATGCAAACCCGGCGCCATTCTTTTTGATATACATACCCTTTATTTTAAAGTAATATCTTTTCAGTTTTCTATAGCCATTGGAAGTAGTATCTCTTTTGCAACGCATTCTTACTATAGTCACTGGCTCGCCAATGCAGCATAAACATTGACTGTCCGCCCTTTCTATTCACAGTATTTCTTATCACTGCTTCGTCCCTTTGAACTCACTCACACACACTTCACAAATAAACTTCAAAGTGTTTCATATGGGAATTAATATAATCAGTTGCAAATTCATCAAATATGCAAGAGGTGAAGAGGCACACATGCGGGGCGTAAGAATGCAATATGTATGGTGGCAAATCTAGCAATTTTTGCTGAAGTGAGTTCAAGCCGTGGAGTTGCTACAGTCAAAGCAGATTAAGCACTCATATCATTGGATGGGGAGTGTACCAATTGATTGATGTGATTTATCTTAACGCAGATAGCATAAATATAATTGTTCTCGTAAATCAGATTGTCACCCGAAAAGGTGTGGTGGAAGGCGGGCGATTATTTGATTAAATAAGTGAAGAAATTAGTTTCAAGTGCAAGAATTCGCATAAAAAGAAATGGATTTTCCGTTGCCAATCCCATACTGTTTGCTTTCTTCTATTGTTCGGAACTTGTCTTTTAAAATAATTTGTTATTCTAATTTTTTTTCATAAGTTTTCCTTGGAAAATATAAATTGATGAATATATTGTCCCTCAATTTCAAAAATCTTAATTTTCATACAAGCTTGAAAAGACCTTCAAAGTAAAGACATATTTGCCATTAAAAAAGGAGAAACCATTTTTGCCGTTTTCCAGGTCAACAAAATTTGCTACCTGATGGTTTAGCCAGAGACCAAATGTACAAGTCGTATATGATCTTTAATAATTTTGACCTGTCTACGACTTTTAGGAAAAAAAAACAAGTTTTTATTATATTTAACATTCCAGAACATAAAGTCTCTCTACACCTTCACATCTCTCCTACTAATCATCTCTCTATATCTACACTCTTCTCAGCTGTTGTACTCTCATAGCTCAAAATCTCTCCTACTGATCATGCCTCTCTGTACAATCTTCTCAGCTGCTGTCCTCTCATTTCTATAAAGAGAGGAACATAGCTTAGAATCTCTCCTACCTAGAAGGATGATCATCTTTCTCTACACCTTTCTCAGCTGCTGTCCTCTTATATAGTATAAAAACGTATTGAGCTCGCTGTCGATTCATTAGTTAGAATTCTGTCTTAAGCGTTAGCCATAGCTAAAAACAACAATTTTCTATTAAACGAAATATAAAAAATTACACAAAAATGAAATTGACAAAAATATTTTCTGAAAATGTGAATAGCGTGAAATATCCCCTATGGATTTTTGATGGTATATACAGCGAAGCTCCGTTGCCAGAGGATGAAGATGTGCAGGACAAAGAGTGTAAAGCCTAAAGGACTTAAGCTCAAAACAACATGATGTAGCTCCGATCATGTATTTGCAGAACCGTTGGCGTTACAACCATTTCAAAACAAAAAAAAAATAGTAAAAAAATTTGTATGTGCTGACCGTATCCCAAAGCTATGAAATTTAAAAAATAAATGAGTTATTAATAATGTCAATATTTTTTTGGGGTTGTGCTGCGTGGGTAGTCTAGTATAGAGGCTCGAATTTCTTTGTGAAAACTGGATTAAGCGCTTGTAGATATTCAAAATTCCAACATTTTCCTGCTAAATATTAAAGTGGCTTATAAATTTTAAATTCACTATTTTCAAAAAAAATACAAATTTTTTTGATTACTCTTACAAATAATGCTGCTGAATCGAGTACAATGAGTACAAAATGGCTTAAGCAGAACCGAGTTTTGATCCCCTTTTCCACTCTCCAAGTATTTGTTGCATAGTTTTTAGCGTTTTCTTTAACAATAATCATATTTTCATTTCAAAAACAAACAAATACTTACGCGTGTTAAATATTTAACTTTCTTTATTAATATGCTGATAAAAACTCACATCTAAAGCAACAAGTCAAATAATTTACTTAGAAAGCAAAGTGAAGCTACTAACCTGCTTCCCATACACTTAGCAAATACCTGAGTACAATTTATGTAACTAGATAAACTTGTTTGTCTCAACATCAACTAAACACATTTTATTGTGGCAAGTACAAACAAGCACACAGATATATTACCTGCGATATGCAGTTTCCCCTAACTATGGATGAGCGCACAGCCAACGTAGAAATCATGGCGCAACACTAGCAGCAACGTGGCAGCGCAGAAACCGTCAGATACCGTTGGTAATTACCAGCTAAGATAAATACAAAATAGCGTAAAAACGTGGCATTAATCAACACACAGTAAATGTGAAGCAAGCGCGCCGGTTGCTTGCTTACAACTCAACGTTGGTATATAGCAGTGCAGTTTGACGGGGCGTATACGTAACATACACCCACAGAGCGAAATTGAACTAAATGTAGTTTGCGGAAAATAAACTAAATAAAAGTGTTGGCAGGCAAGTAGGTGTGCAGCATAATAGTGCGACGGCTGGGCGGGCAGGACGTGCAGCGCCAAGCCGGAAATCGGACAATACATTTTAGCTGTAGCAGTGAAGACACGTGGCTGGCGAGCGCATAACTTGTTTTGCTTTCACTTTTTTTAATTTTCTTTTTTAATTTCTTGCTTTTTCTGCGCTTTCTTACTTTCCTTATTGCATTTACAAGTTACAAGTTTAGTGTAAATAAGTAGTTTTTCATGCTGCTGCAGCTGCTGGAGCTGCTTTCTCGACTTGTTTACAAGCAAGTTTCGCAGTAAGTCAACTACATGTGTGTTTACACAAAACAAGCACACATACACATGCATACACATATACATGCTATTGTCTGTTGTATGCTGTGTACTGTGTACTGTTTATCTTGCCCCTATTTTCTTTAAATCGCAGTTATTTCTTTACTTTGCTTGTAATTTCAGCTCATCGAAATGTGTGTTTGCGCCCGCATCGCTTACCTTTTCGCCAAAGAAAACTATCATCTATTGCTAATTTGTTTTTGTGTTTGTGTGTCTTCACTGGTAAACCGTATTTCCACTACACTGGTTCGACAACAGTTTTGTTTGTGTTGCAACTTATACAAGTCGCTGCACTACAATTAAGTGTGGTTCTTCGAAAATTGCGTTTATTATCCTTGGCACACATCCGGTTAGGAGTATGTACATGTAGACTACTATGTATTTATTTACATACATATATGTGTATATATGTATGTTTGGCAAGTTGGCAGAGTTTTGTTTACTTTGCCTGCATCGCATATGAAAATCACGGTAATTAAAAAGTTTTTACCTTTTTGTTGCCGCTTCAGTGTTGTTGTTGTTGTTTTCGTATGAGGTAAATGCTTATACAAAAATTCTTGGTTGGCAGCGGGAGTGAACTTTTTCGTTATCCCCCCTATGCATAACCGGAAAATTTTTGGTTGGAGAGAGCGTGTGTGTTTTCGATACTCCCCCAAGTATACTTTTTGTTTTAATTTAGTAAATAAATTAGTTGGCAACTTTAATGTCTGCATAGTGTTTGGGAAAATGTACATATGTATGCTTATAACGAAAATAGCTGATATGCGTGGAAGAGTTGTATTGTTGCGACTAATTAACTGTAATTTTGTCTTCACCCTTCATTTCATTGACCACAATATTTCATTGGAAACAATTAATTCAATTAAAAGTAATCATATAATTTCCATGGGAGAGTTATGTGTTTAATTAAAAAATCGTTAGAACTAAAGCAGTTGTCGATTTTCTTCAAAAAATTAACGTTGAGTTCATTACTACTTGGTTTTCTTGGAAAAAGGGGAACAATCTGCTTTCCGGCTAAAAAAGTTGCTTAATGGCCTGCTCTGCGGAGCCAATTTGAGCGAAATTTCAACACATGAATATTGCCTTCTTTCCGTTACTTATCTTTTGTGTCATCTCGAGAAAGCCTTTCATACAAATTTTTCGAGTAAATACTTTATAATTAAGATTTCTCTAACTCTTCACCTTTAGACTGCATTCTCACAGAAAGTCTGCTTTGTCCTTATATAAAATAATCAATACCGAGTAGTTACCATAAGATACCAAGTCTTCTCTCCGAACACACAATTTTTCAAAGAAACTGTTATTGGGAGCCCTTCAGTTTGCTACTTAACTTGCTAAAAATGTTCATAAAGGAATCTCACAAGTCATAGCAGCAGTTACTTAAACATTAGAGCCTAAATAATCCTACCAATAATATAACAAGTGACATAACTAAAATGCGGTTGAGACTTTAATCAAATTTTGCTACGGCTGCTACTCCATCGGGTCCAATTTTCGAGATCTCGTTTGAGCATTTCGGCTAGTAACTTGCGTATGACACGCGTGTTGCTTTTCTTCAAGTTCTGGATCTAAGAAAAATTACGTGCATGGACTTTAGATTTTCCATATCCTCACAGGAAAAAGTTTAACAGTGTGATATCACACGATCTTGGTTCTCACCGGCATCATTTTTGAAGCAATATGGGCCGATGATTCCACCGCCCCACAAACCACACCAAAACGCTGTTTTTTCTGAATGAAATGGCAATTTTTGAATCTCTTCAGATTGCTTTTTGTCCCAATTTGCTTGTTTACACGTCCATTGAGCCAGAAATGGGCCTCATCGCAGAACAAAATTTGGCCCGAAAACGTCGGATCTTCTTGGAACTTTTCAAGAGCCAATAGAGGAAAGCGATGTTGCTTGGGAAGGTAGAACGGCTTCAGTGCTTGCACAATTATCCTCTAAAAGCTCAATAAGTAACTACAAAAATATACAAATACCACTATCTATAGTTCTGAGTGAACCTAATAAGACTATCCTTTGATCTCAGCAATTTTATCAACAAGGGCACCGCCTTGTCTCAAATATCATAATAACGAGGCAGTGGCTTTCCAAAATTTCCTAAAAACGAGTCCCACGACAATTTTTTTGAATTCAGCTCTATTTTTTGTTGTTGTAAAACAAATAAACCTTCATATATGTTGACCTCCAAAAAACACTAGACACCCTACAACGCGCCGACAATGGGTCAAGCATGCGAAGCACGCGGACAACATACTTCCTTCCCGTTCGCAAGAAAACGGAAATAAGCAAACAATGCGAACGGGACTTGCAAACAAGGAGTCAAACGAGCAAACAAAGCGAACGAACAAACAAGTCAGTCAAACTTCCATAATATTAACAACAACAAAACCGTTTTTCTTGTTACAACAAAAAGAAACTTGTTCCAATAAAGGCAAAATAAGAAATAAGTCAGAAAAATAAAGCTACAAGAACTATAACAGTACAACAAAAACAACAGCAACAAACGTTGGTCAACAAAACGAAACAACAAACAGTAAATAAAAACCGACAAAAACGTTTCTTAAACATAATGGAAGGCTTCCGAGTAACGCTGATGAAATAAATCGCAACAACACGACATTTCGGGGGAAGTTAATGTGTCAGCGTAGTTGGGGACTAGGAGGGATATAAATTAATAATAAGAATATGTATTAAAAAAAAACGAGAAAAAAGTTAGCTTCGAATGTAGCGATCGAAACAGAGGATAAACCCCATTAGATATTCGAAAAAATTATGAAAACTGATTATGAGAGAAGAAACTGAAGATACCGATATTGATAATGACAAACCTGAGGTTGAGATTTTGTAGGTTTCTAGTTCCACATATGAAGATAGACTTTCTTTCCGTTCCAAGTTCTGACTCGTCTTATTATCTAAGCTGTTTCCTTATTGCATTATTTCTGCTCTAGACCCCTACACCTCAGAGCCCCTTCGAGACGGATGTACAGAGCGCGTTGTGAGCTTTTCATTGATAAATCGAGATGAATTCTGTCGGAAGCTCTCCATTAACTCTAGTTTCAGACTTCATATCACTGTAGCGCACACTAGGTAAAGAGTTCACGACCCAACTAGCAATAGCTTAAAGCTTCTCCCATCCGTTTCTTCAATATTAGACTCGTATGGGTTTCAGCAATTTCGAGTCGAGTCGGTTCTACAATGTCTGCTCACGTTTTGCGTTGGATCTTTGGATCTTCAATTGCATTATTTCCGCTCTAGACCACTGCATCGCAGAACCCTCTCCTGACAGTTTCTTCTCAGCTCACACACCTGCAAAAGATTTGTGGTAGGGACGAAGCCATTGTATAGGGGTGCAATGCGCTTTTCACAGATGAATCGAAGTGAAGTTTTCTATCAGGAACTCTCCATCAACTCTAGTTTCAGACTGTCGACCACTGTAGCTCGAATTAGGCAAGAAGTTCATGACTCCATTAACAAAAGCTTACAGCTTTTTCCATCCGTTTTTTCAATATTAGACTCGTGTGGATGCCCGGTCACAGCGGTAGTGCTGTAAAATTGATAGCCAATGGAAGTAGCTGTACCCAAAACCGCCTACTTTTTGTGTGTATTCTACGCAAAAATATGCTTTGACCACCACTTCGAGCTCTCCGACTAACGAATTCGACTGACTCTAAATAAAAAATGTATTTATTTATTAAAAAGCGGGTACTTTAATACAAAAATAAAAATGAAGCAACTAAGTGGACACACATTCGAAGCTGCGGGCATGACCGGATGCGTAAACTGAACTGGCAGAGCAATAAAAAAAACAAAATGCAGAAAAATATACAAAACTAAAAGCACAATACAAACAGAACAACAGCTAACAGAAAGATGTAGTAAAAAATCCAACAACAATACCGACAACAGCAGAAGAAAGTAATTTCACAAGATAAACGGAAACGAGCTAAGATGGAATTAATTTTCCGCTTTGAACAAACAAGCGGATGTAAATAAAAAACAGAATGATACGAATATAGGCAAAAAGGCGCAATAAATTGCTAACAAACGGCAATATATGTACCACTTGCGTGGCCAGCTTGATAGTGACATAAGCGTTGTCCTAAAATACAAAAGCGCAGCAAAAGCAAAGCCCACAAGCTAAATGTAAGCTTTATTGGAGTTTATCAAAAATATAATATATTTCTTTTTTGTATTTTATAACAAAAGTGGAGACTTGCCGCGCCTTCCAGCTAATGAAAATATAATACTGTCATATATTATTTAAAGCAACAGCTTAGTGCAAGAGGAGGCGGTACAACGAAATTTAAAATACAAGAAAAATTTTTAGTTGTATAAACTTTTCTAAGTGAACTCTATAAGTATATGACTTCATTGTATCACACTGTTACGAGCCTTAAGCTGAGCGCATAGTGAAGCGAACCGCAAATCAAGGAAGAGTAAGATAAAGTCTATAAAACTTTACTCAGACACTCATTCCTCTTGCGCCTTCTGCTGTTTCTCCTTTAACATTACAACCTTGGTTTGGTCTGAGCCGAGAGCACAAAACTTAGCCAGATGTCTCTATCCTTTGCGAGATCACGCTAGTTGTACATACCAAGCGCAAACAGGTCGCTATGGACTTGGTGCTTCCATTGGATGCCTGTTTCTGTCTCTGTCTCCAATAGTAGGTCCGGAATCTAAGGAGCTTTACACTCTAGCATCATCTTCCATGCGAACGACATGGTCTAACTAACGCTTTTCTTGGATTTTTATGCGCTTAACCATATCCATATCACCATAGCGTACACAGGTCGCTATGCACTTGGTTCTTTCATTGAATGTCTACTTCCGTTCTCCAATAGTAGGTCTCGAATCGAGGGAGCTTTTCGTTAGAGCAACATCTTTGAAGGATATGGTCTAGCAAGCGATTTTTCTTGGGATTTTTATGCGCTTAACTATGTCCATGTCGCCAGAGAGCTCATACAGTCTTTGATTCCAACTTCTTCCAAAGGCTTTGCGAAGAACAGTTCTTTTAAATCCTACAAGTGCTTTCTCATCTCGTCAGCGTCCATATTTTTGCACCGTAAAATAGTATGGAAATATGTAATGGGAGACTTATATCTCCCTCGCGCCTAGTAGCGCTTAATTTCAACAATTTTTGTTCAATATTTTCTCGAATTTCAAATACTCGCTGCACACCAGTCCACTATGCGCTCAGCCTTACTTTATCCGCTGTCATTGATAAGGCGACTCACAACTTTCGTCATAAGCTTATTGGTAAAGCTGACTGCCGCGCGTTTTGTCAATAAAATTTCACAAAACCCTATCATAAAATTTTGTCGAGCGCAAAGCAGCACAAAAATGTATTTGTATAATTCGCATTTCTTGAAGTTGCTCGGACTTGTTGCTCCCGCCGCCACTCCGTCGTTACGTTTAGTGAAACTCATAATTCCTCGAGCAAAAGCCACTGCCGCTGCCATAACTGGTCAATGCTGGGATGCAAAACTGAAAACAATGTACAAAACAGCAACAATAATAATAACAACAACAACAATAATAGTGGCAACAACTACAATAGCTAGCACTTTTCGACTGCGCCAGTGTATCAAAGCGAGCTTTTGGGCTCATTAGTTGACTTAAAAAGTTTTCCACAAAATCCATGCGCTCAACTTTGTCTGGTCGAACACAGTTGCGACCAGCCAGTGGCCAGCAGCCATCAGCGGCAGCCAGCAAGCAAGCAGCGAACAGCAGCTGCCTTATTTGTATGTAAAAATTGCGCAATTTTTAGTTACTTTTGCGAAAGTTCATTTCGGGGTAATTGGCTAAAATTGCAAATAGAATTTATTTATTTTTATAACTAAATTATGCGCTTTATTACTAAATAGCAATTGTTCGGCTACATTCACATAGTTGCAGTTGCCGTTATATAGTACAATACGCACACATTGTGCTATAGTTATTTATATATGTATATGTGTGTATGTGCGTGATTTTGCTTTTATGCGATTTATTCATTTGGAATAATTGTGATCTCTTTGGTGTGATTTAAAAGTTATGATCATTACCCTTATTGTTATTATGAGGTTTAGCTATTATTTTTATAGAAATTCGGCGAATAATTGCTTGCAACTTATATCCTCTGCGATTTATTTAAGGCAACTTTGTAAATAACTTTTAATAAGCCAATTGGAGTAAATATTTACGCATGGCAAGTTTTAGCTGCTGAGAGTTTTATGCTAATGAAGTAAGTTGGTAATAGCTTTTTTATTTGACAAAGTAATGATTGGATGCCTTAAATACTACTTATGGTTTCTCTGTGAAGATAACGTAATTGAAGTGTTACCTCCGTGGGTACTAAATCGAAAATCTTCAAAGCTGGAGTATTCTCTTCCATCCGAACAGCCTATCGTTCCATCGACTGCGATACTCGCCGTTGCCAATGCGCAAAAATCCATAAATTTCCGCACAACTTTTCCCTTCAATTCTCCTAAGGCCGCTTCATCAGATGATGGCTCTGTCCATGCCTCCGCATCATATAGCAGGACGAGAATGATGAGGAACGTATTCGTCGATTGGGGAATCGGGTTCACCATCTCCTGGTGTTATGCTTTCACAGCCACGTTGGAGTTCCTTCCATAATTTCAGTATGCTCTGAGCATCAGTTACTAGATAACCTCGAGCGTTCTTACAAGTGTTTGCTTCGGTCTTGAAACCTTTGGTCAGGCGCCACATCTTTCCGTAGAATTTTCGAGCATTATCCCTATCAGCCAGCTTGTCAAGCTTCTACTCACGCATTTCGTCTCGCTTTCCTCTTCAGCTCTCGGAAACTATCAAATCCCGCACGTGTTGTGTGGTCGATTCTAACGTTGCGAGGTAGGCAGTCTGTTTATATGGTCTCCGATACGAGTATTTCCTTTTAGGTGCTATAAACTTCGTAGCAAACTTAAAAGTATACCCTGTTTATAATACAATGAGAACAAGGAGGTCATTAAAAAACTAATAACTGTAGATTTATGTAGGTTAGGAATATTTCGAAAATTTATTTATTTGACTTTGTCTTTCTAGATTATTAAAAAAAATCTTAAAACACGTGTAAGACATTTGCATAACACCTTTGAAAATTTTAGTAATTACATTGCTCCGAAGTAATTAACTGTCTTTTGCGGCGACAAAAAAATCTAGAAAAACAACAACACTAACGGTCTTTGTAATTAATTCAATCATGAAAAAATATTATATAATAATTAATAAAATATTCGAAAATCAACAGCCCAACTGGCACGAAATATGCAATTATGATAGACTAGACTTAGTAATGAGTAGCAATAATAAAATTTTCAAAATTACGATTCGGTTGAATGAAAAATGCAATTCAGTAATTATTTTACTGAAACTTAGAGAGAGAGTAACGGTAAATTGTAAACAAGAAAGGATTACTAAAAGCACAAAAAGCGTGTTCACAGTTCGTATACTAACAAAGCAGGCCGTTTTGGTGTATGTGTATGTGTGTGTGAATAATGAATTTCATGCAAGCTAAGACATGTATTTCTTGAATGAGTATCGCTTTCTTATTTTAATATGAGCCACGGCATTATAATGTTAATGACTTACAACAAACAAACGAGCTAATGTACAATGGTGACGGTGACTGCGTTAAATACTTGGAGAAAGAAAATATCTGTGATATAGTTTGTGCCGCACAATGGTAAAAAAATGACAAAGAAAAGTATAAATTAATAATTTTTTTATAATTTTGCTGTATTGTAGAATTATTAATAATTTAATATTTGATGCAAAAGGCTTCCACAAAACACAAAGTATTTCTGCTATATACGCCAACTAGTCCTTAAGTTTTTGAGGTATCCATCTGAGATTTTGCACACGTCTTTTCTCACTAAAAAGCTGCTCCCTTGTCGGGATTGCCGGTATCGGAGCTCTATATCATATAGCTGCCATACAAACTGAACGATCGGAATCAAGTGCTTGTATGGAAAAGCTTTTTATTTGACAAGATATCTGCAAGAAATTTTGCACAGATTATTATACAAAGTTTCATTATAGCTTTCAAAGAAATTATTCAAATCGGACTGTTATAGCATATAGCTGCCATACAAACTGAATGAGCAAAGTAAAGTTCTCGTATAACAAACCCTTTTATTTGTAAAGGTATATCCATGAAATTTGGCACAGATCATTATTCAAAGCGCTGCTACAATATCTGAATATATTGTTTGGATCAAACTCCTATAGCATATAGCTGCCATACAAACTGAATGAGCAAAATAAAGTCTTCTGTGAAAACTTGTTTCTTTGTGAAGGATATTACAGTTTATAGCGTCATCTTTTTGTATTTTTGTCTTCACCTTTAAAATAATTAACTTTTCACTCCACCGTGCCTCACACGCGCTCCGCTTCCAATTATAAAACTATTAGTTTTGCGTGCCTGTATTTGTATTGTCAGCATATGCATTGTTGTTCCACCTTTGTTAGCATTACTAATGTGTTAAGTGTAGTTACCAACATTGTTGTTGTTATTGTATTGTAGTAAATGCGTAGGAACTATTTACACGCATATACGCTAGCATATGCGTAGCAATTTTCTGCACGCTAGCTCTAATACAAACACACACATGCAATTAAATGTACACACTAAATATTTATAAACGTAATTAGAAGGCGTTTTCACAGGGTGTTGTACTCGTAAATACACAAGCATACACATTTGCATGTATTCAACCGCAGAAATGCGCCTTGGCTGAGTAGCTTAATGTTGTAAACAGATATACTGGGTATATACCACGTATGTATGTATGTGTGTATAAATCTAGCTTGCGCTTAGATTTGTAAACGGCACGTGTGCTGGTTTCATGTGACGCTGCCGGAAACCAACAATACCCAACGTCAATCAGTAGTTGGCCTCGTTGGGTTGCTATACTGGAGATACTACTAAGATATAGTATAGAAAGTAAATATATTTTGCATTTTTATATTTTTTTTTTTAACGAGGAATTATATAAATAGAAAAATTATAAATCATACTTACTTGCACATAATGCTTCAGATGCCCACACAGCTCAATTGAACTCAAAGTAAGTCGCCTGCAGTAAGTCACTCATACGCCATGTACAACGCCATTCTCACCTCACCATAGTCAGCACAGGCCACCATGCCCGCTCATAAGCACTTGAGCTGCTTACATAAATCCATAGAATTGCAGTGTAAATACAACTACCTTGTCGAAACGCTTCCACCAAGCGTTTTGGTAGCGTGTATACACACATGCGCGTTGATTGAGTGACAAGCATTTAAGACACCATTGATAGTCTTAGCTAAACATGGATATGCATGTCGCCGCAAGCGTTGATTTATCATCAGCGCCTACCATAAACGTATTGTATGTAATTAGCCGCAACTTACATACAAACACACACATACACAGATTTGCACACACATTTTTTGCTAATTATCTCTCTTACTACAGTCATATCAGTCAAGCAGTCAGCCTACCTGCCTTTAACCGCTATTTATCACTGTAGGCAAGGCATTGCTGGTTGTTGTAGTTGGCAACCCATTTTGTGGCCGTAGTTGTTTATGTACGCGTATATCTACTCATTTTTCACCTGCCTCGCCGCTCACAGCGCTCATATAACTACAAACCACATTGACTTTTTAACCTAATAACGTTAACTTTCTTAATTAATTTCATTGACACAGGCTATTTGTGCATTAGCCTCGTTTGCGTGAAAGTTTGTGGTGCTGTTCTCAAACTTATACACACCCGCACGCGTTACATGTATGCTTGAGTTAGTGCAGCAACACTTGAATTTTTACTATCAAGCGTGCCCATGCTTGTGTTTAAATATGATTTAATTATAATTAATTGCGAGTGGGTACGAGGAGACTACTCTCACTTTTCCTTAGATTTCAAGGAAATTACGGAGATTTTAAGAGGGCCAAAAATAACTTGATTCGGATAACAAAATCTATTTTTATACAATCAACCAAAATTTTCGCTCAAGGCTTCAAAGTCGAGGAAATTTGGATCGGGAAAAGTCTACAGCCGTGTAGTCGGTGTCTACGCCAATAAAGAAAAAAATAAAATTCTGGCTTTGTATAAAAATTATGTTTAACAGAAAAGTCGCTTTAATAAGCTATTTTCGCTTTTCTGCCCTTCTATCAGTTCGTTCTCTATATATATGCTAGCTAGTCCCTAGTCCCGTACTTTTTAGCCACAAATTTTGTCGGAAAGAACAATATTGGACCACTATAGCATATAGCTGCTATACAAACTGAACGATCAAAATTAATTGCTTGTATAAAAAACTCGTTTATTTGACGAGATATCTTCACTAAATTTTGCATGAAGTATTACATTAGGCTATGTTGCAATCTCCGAAGAAAATATTTAGTTCGGACCAGCATATAGCTGTCATACAAACCAACTGATCAAAATAAAGTTCATGTATGAAAACTTTTTTATTTTCATTTTTTAATAATTAATAATTCGGTGCAACCGAAATCAACGTTTTTTTTCTTTTTTTAAATTTTTTTTTTTTTCACGCACCCTAATACATATATTTCTAATATAACCTATAATGCAGTATATTAAAGTTTTACACCTACCTTACACTGCTCTGATATGCAATCCAGTTTTATTTTGTAATTTCGCTAAATTTGTGTGTCACCAACCATTGCCACTCATCCCATTCCTACTCCTCCTTTGCCATGTATAATCAAATACAAGCAACGTGCGGTTATTGCAACTTTTTTACGCTTGCTATCAATAGGTGTCATAGCAGCATGAATTTATCTATTCATAACCGCTACAAAAACAACAGTTAACTGTGCAAACTTTTTCTAAGCTAATTTCCAGCAAAGCGTGAGTTTTTACCGTGTCTTCCACTTGGCCACATTGGCCTTAGCAAGAAAAGCACTCGACCCAACTGTCAACTCAACCAGTTACTTACTCAACTACCAACAGCTACTGTGAGCACTTGAACAACAACAAAAACAGCAAGGCTACAGACGGCACCAAAACTACTACCTTTTTATATGCAATTTCTCATGACACGAAAATACTTGAAAGGGTAACACTTTTTAGCTATGCAACACACGTTGCGGCATGGAGCAATTGAGAGCGAAGTGTGAGCAATGAAAGTTGTGAAAAGTTGCAAAATTTTTAAATTTCAAATTATACGACAAAGCGGCGAAAAGGTTAACTGCATACAAAAGCAGCAGAGAAAAAATATTTCCACTCATTTTTCAGCAAATTTATGTCCTTGAACTGAAATGGCAACTGCTGCTGTCGCCACAAGCAACAAAAAATAACGTTGAAAATAAAGCCCAACAAAGGTGCTGCACTTCACTTGTTGTGCCACGCGACGGAAGACGTTCGGTAGACGGGCAGGCAGGCAAGCAGACCGACACATTTGATGGCAGCGCGTTAAAAGGTGTAAAATGCTACACAAATTATGCAAATATAAACGCTACACAGCGTACATTTAAAATTTGCGCTCATTAATCTTTGCGCTAGTTAGCGTTTTGCCGAAAACGTCGACTCCACCGACGCCACTCAAGGCTATGCCGCCGTTGTTGTGGCGGCGCCCGTGCACATTTTACCATCGCTGCCTGTTTACTTTTTCACTGTGCCGCCATTGTGTGACCAAAAATTATTTATTCACGCAATTGCTTGCTTGTGTAGGTGTTAAAATTATGTGAACAACTGTTGCGCTGCCAGCATATGCGCAAAGGATACAAATTCGGGCGCAAACAAAATACTTTTACGCGGCAGCGGTTGCGCCGCTTGTTGCTTTGGCATATGGAAATATGGAAATTTTTAACCTTTTGCCAAAAACTGGTTGCAACCTCATTTTTCGAGAGGTGCGAAGGCGTATTTTTTGTATTATTGTTATTTCAACGGCACTGTGCCCTGCCGTGCGGCAACATATTGTTATGGCACACTTGCCGAATGGGGGCGTTGCAAAGGCAACAACAACAAAAATCGCTCGGCAATTTTTCACAAAAAGCATAAAGATTTACGCCACATTAATGCCGGCTTTGTTGTTGCTTAAAGCCAGCCTGTGCAGCTAACGGAGCCGTACAGCGCGTTTTTCGCCTAGCAGTCATGGCGTATACGTAACATTTATTTTCATATGCATACCGAAAGGTTTATTGTATTGTATAGCGACGCTTGACTTACAGAAACTCACTTGTGTATGTTTGAAGGTGTGTGTGTGAGTATTTAAGCGCACGCAAGTAGTAATGCACTTCACAGAGTGTTTCGCTCTTTTGGTGTGGCAAATCTCCAAGCGCTGCACTACAAGTGAGTTAGTTACACTATCAAATTATATGAATATCATACACTCATCTAAGGTGAAACGCCATGAATTAAAGACAGTTTACATTGTATTGTTTTTAAATCCATAAATTTATCGATTTTCGTACAATCATTGTAGACGGTATTATGAGAATTATTAATAGTTTGCTTTGTAAATATTTTACAAAAAATAATCGACAAATTTATCGATATTTATATAATCGATATAATTCGAATAATCGATAATCATATTGTTATTTGGCGTATAAAGTTTTAATTATAGTCTGTGTCTCTAGTTCATGTAAAGTCGTTGTACATGTTAGAGATATTTTGAAATATTTTGCAAAAATTCGTTAAAATATAGCGTTTACTCAATACATCGGTCAATTTCGAATATTATTAATACACTTTGTAAACATTTTCATGAAAATTTCGCTTTTATAAATCCCGTTATATTTTTCGATAAATATAAATTAATTGAAATTGCGAAAAAAATATCAATTAGTATCGATTAATCGATATAGACACTCCTAAATCACACTCATTTATCGATAAGTATTCATTAGTTGAAATCACATAAAATTTGTCGATAAATATCGATTAAATGAAATAGACTTTATTGTAATGTTTTTTTTTATTTTTTACAAATAAATTCGTTTGTAACAGCTTATGAAAAGTAACTTATTGTTAACTTAAGACAAATCTCACATCTTTCAAAAAACGTTTTCTCCCGAAACTCTTCGCTTAAATTCGTTTAATTTTTTCTCTCACCAATTTATGACATGTTGTCTTTAAAAATGGTATTACCTAATGGTAATACCTAAATGCATTCTATAAGCCTCTTTTTAATATTTTTTTTTTCAAAAACGCTATTTAAAGCTTCTCTAAATACAAGTTAAAATAAGCTCAAATCTCATAGCATTGCATTTGCTAGTGCACTAAATTATTAAAAACCTCAAATTTCTAAAAAATCTACTTAGTTTAAGCCTCTATTGACCAGCCACCTTCAGTTTCACCTCACTCGCAGGCTCCAGCTCATTAGGTTGCCGCTTGATCCAACATAAAATATTCACCCATATAAAGCCGCAGACCCCCATGTAAATAACACGAAATCTCGGCGCAACCATTACGAAGTTCAAAGTTTGCGCTGGCAGCCAAAAGATGCAAGAGCGTGTGAATGTGGGCAGAAATTTCTCCCGTAACTCCTTGAAGGGATCCTCAGCTTGCTCCATCAATGACATGCCTGAAAGTAATTGCGGACCATTGGAAATATTTGAGTAAAAATATTTTATAGTTTAATATGAATAATTTTTTTTTTGAATAACTGCTTTTATTCACTTAAATTTGTAAATGAAAATCTACTTACCTGTATAGAAAGCAGTCAGCAGGTAGGGTGTTAACACGAATTGATCCAGCACCAGCTTTTTAAGGATTATCTGTTTGGTAGTGCCAGGGAAGGTGCCATCCAACCATTTGTACCTATTTAATTGAAAGTGATATAAATAAGCTGGTGTTTAATAAATATTTTCTTAAATTTGCTATAATATTAGACGGAACAGTGCATAGGCTTTGAAATGTGCACGCTAAGAGAGACAATGCCGCAAAATTGTATCCATTTAAGCTGCGCTATACAAGACTAACTCACATTGAGTGAAGCAGTTTTTTGTGCCTAAAAATATGAGTGCAAAGTTTAAGTGTTTTTACTTATGTGCTGAAGTTGTTAAAACGATATTTATATTACATACGATATTTATATTATATATAATTTAAAAAATAAATTTTTATATAAATGTATTTGTAAATTGCGAAAAATGTTGACACTTGAAAGTGAAAAATTAAAAATCAAAATATAAAAAATATATTCAGCAGTTTTTTGGAAAATCAATTTTATGAAAAAATCGCTTTAAACTAAACCCTTTAAAATGTGTGGTTTATGGAACTTAAGCGTAACTAATCACAGCTTAAAAGACCAGAAATTAAACTTCAAGCCTTGGCCGCTAAAAGTTAATAAGTTACAGCATACAGAGCAACAAGACTAACTCATGAGTCTTGATTGTTGATATGGTTAACAAGTTTTCCCTTTGAATAATAATAAATTGGTTACCAACTCAGTTACTTCACTCCCAAAGATACTTAGAAAACTGTCACTACTTAGGTCTTAGAGTACCGCAAAGCAGTTGAGAAGTAAAACCAACACTGAGCGAAAAGTTTTCCTTGACATTAAGTTCGCTACTTTAAAATGAGTGCAAAATTCGTAAAGAGATTTTGAAGAAAAATTCAGCTTACTGGATAAAATGACTAGAATTATATGCTTCGGAAATCTAGACGGTCGGACCGGACTTAAAAGAGAATAACTGAAGAAATTTTTCTGCGTACCCATATATTCAAAAGTCAGCTTCAACTAACATTTCTTCAAAGGTGTAAAAGTATCTCTAACAAAGCTTGATTTTTACCAGCATGAGCTTTACTTACGAAACTTTGGTAAAGTTGTTGGTGATTGTAGAAAAGCTCAAAGAATAAAGAATACTGGTGTAAAACTGCGAGAGTTGCACACAAGAAAGGAGAAGAGGTTAAGAAAACGACAGAGAGAGATAGAGGAAAAAAGTGAGAAAAAGAGAGCAATTGAGAAAGCAAACTAAACAGCTGTTTATGTGTTGAGACACAACACGTGCATTTCGTAACCATGTGGTGAATTCATGGATAAACGTATGATAAGCACACCATGATAAGGCATAAACACTAAAATGTGCTGTGACTGTGTTAAACCTTAAATTTCAAACAAGCTGGTGAGTTTTTGTGTAAACAAAGTAAGAGCGTTTATGATAGAGAGCGAAAATGTGATGTGATAACAAAATTAAGGTGCGCTTTGCATGGTCTGGTGCTGAGTGAGGTTCATGATTAATTTATTTGTGCGCACAGACAAAAACAACTTAGTTGCAAATTTATTTTAATTAAAGCCAATAAAAGGGCAATGCAAAAGTAACATCGTACATAAAATATTCAAAAGCAAATAAGCAAATGTGCGCCGGAACACAAAGCGGTGTAGATATGAAATTGAATATGAATGAAAGTATAAATCATTGGCACTTAATGTAAATAAGGAAATAATAAATGCAGGAAAGGGTATTCAAGAAAATTGTTTCACTAAAAATTTAGTAATTATTTTCAGACAATTTTTTATAAAATTTTAGTAATTATTTTTAAAAATTTTTTTATGACACATTTTTTATTATTAAAATTTAAGAAATATTAATAATTTTGTATGATTTTATTAATTAATTTTTTAACACCTTTTTATGCAATTTTTTCTTTTTTTAAATTTTAGCAATTATTTTTGAAAGAAATTTTTTATGTATTTTTTTAAATACAATTTTTGTAATTTACTTTTAATAATTTTTTATAATTTTTTTAATAATATTTTAGTAATTATTCTTTAACAATTTTTTATAAAACTTCTTTTTATTAAAATTTTAATAATTATTATTTAATAATAATTTATTACTAAATTTTTTCTCAAAAATATTAGTAAAATATCAAACTTTGCGACTACTTTCATATAAAATATTTTAGCTGAAATTTCATCTTTTGAGCTTTGTGAATACCCTTTCTGAAAAAAATATAAAAATCAACAAACCATGTATAGAGTGTTGGTGCGAAAACGGTTGTACCCATTACAGCATACCGACCTATTGTGGCATAATCGATATCCTCTTTTTCCGCTTCGGTTTCCGGCTGTGCGCGAAAAGAAGTATATTGTATATGTGTGTGTGTATGGTGTATTTGTGTAAATTTATTATGATTAAATGATGCAAGTTACTTAATTCACTTAAAAAGTTTCCTAGTTATACTTATATAACTTCACTTAGCCCATCCTAGAACCATCTTCCACTCCAGTAGAGTGGATATACCGCATCGCATCATTCAACTTTCGTACGATTGTATATAATATATCAAATAATCTATATAGGAATATATATAAAGAAAGTAGCCTGAATATATTTTAGTCCTTAGAACGGCATCCTAGAACTATACATCCATTCAAAATCAACAGATTTTATAATGGAGCGAAATATTTGAGAATAAATTCTACACCATATCATAAAATCCTACTGTTCTCTTCAGTATATCAGACAAATACTGGAATCTTTGTACATCGGGCAGGTAGCCTCAGTATATTTTAGACAGTATATTAACATTCTGGAACTTTTTAGAAAGTAAAAGATATAAAACATGATCTGATTTCTTTAAATTTACTCTTATTGAACGCTATATCTAGTAGTTGCCATTAAAGTAACTTCAAAGCACCTCATCAATGTATATTAACCGTGTTAATGTCGGATAGCCCTGAGGTCGCTGTAAGAGGAAATGTCAACTTTGATTCTTCTAGGTAGCATGTCTACCATAAGACCTGTTTCCAATGATTTTCACTACATACACAATGCATTCGAACCCAAAAATCTGGAGTCCTACAAGTTTATGGTCTCTGAAGGCAAACTTTTTACATATGATCTTCGTTCTCATTTCATTTTTCATATATTTTCGCAGTTCCATTATAGCTCCGGCATTATTTATATACGAATGTTCATCAACAACCGATTACACACACTGCTATAAACATCTTATCCTCGTAAATAATATATATATAACAACAAAAAATGCAAAAAATACGCATTTACCAGCACACGCTTCACCAAATATTGCTGCGAATACTCGGCCGCAACATATAAGCTGCCATAGATGGCGCTGTTGGCGAGAAAGGGATGACGGCGGAAGACACCACGCACAACATTCACAAAACTGGACATATTTGCGTATATAATGCTCACTAAAACGCGTTTGGACGTATTACTTGTGGAAAATTTGTTTATAAATAACTACTTAATGCTTATATAACTAAATAATTTTGTAAAATATTGATTTTTATCAAGTGCTGGCACTACTTGTCAACTACACATTTCACACGATTTGCTTTCCAACTAACAATTCCATTGAACAAGCCAGCAGCCGCGCACAAAGTAAACTAAAATTCGGTCAGCTCACAAAGTTACTAAAATCATTCACCAACACAACGTGCGCTTGTGGAGCGTTGCTGAGCTTTAATTTGCGCTCAGCTTTTCAGCAAGAGCAAGAAGATATACTATAAAACCCAACACGACAGCTCTTTGCTCCAGTGATTTTATCAGCGACGCAGCTCGTGTCCAAATATTGCATTTGTTCTATGTTCTCAGCTATTTTGGGCCTCTTTATCTTCAGCTGATAATCAGTTTTACGAGATATCGTCTGGGTGTTTATGGTGATGCAAGTTTTTATGAATGGTTGTGTACATAGTTAACAGCTTATATTCATAAATTATATTGCTTTTTTAGTTGATTTATTACGGAAATTATTATTATGTAGTTAATGATATGAACTCGAACTAATGAATTAGGGGCCAGTAGGAAAAGTTTTGGAATTTTTAAAAATTTCTGACTGTCAAGAATAAGATAGAGAAGGTAATGCTATGCCTACAATTTCCGCTCGTTAGTTAGCTAGGAATGTCTTCTGCCGAAGTAAAGTCGCGGCGGAAGAAGATCCAGACAAACCCTTTACTGCTCCGAAGTGAAATCTCATTCAAAGAGGTGTGTATTCACTCTAATAGCCTAGCAGCTATATTGACTTTGAGCTCACAGCGGAATCGCAACACTGCAAAGCTGATCAGTTTACTAGGGAGAGCATCCTTTACTCAATTTCATCTGATTGAGAGTAAGTCGGTTTTCCGATGTCCTCTCGCGCTCTAGGTATGGACCTATGGACCTCCAGTGAGCTTGCCAGGCTCTGGTCAACAACCACAACTTGCGCGACTGCAAGATCCTTTTGGTTCAAAATAAACCTTAAGAGGTAAGGTAAGCTGAAATCACTCCGTCGATCTATGAGGTAATGCACCTTAGGGAGTTTCTGGGTAACATAAAGGACTAATAGTTATCCAAGTAGCATCCATCGATTCTGGATCAACCCTTTGATCTAACCCAACCTTCCAACTTCGACTTCAGGTATCTTCAGCCAAATCTGTATCTTTAACTGATGTACATATATATGTATGTATAGCCAAAGAAAGGACGATTTTTAAAATTAAACGGAAATACAGTATCGAAATTACTCTGCTTCTATGCTGTTTGATTTAGTTCCTAGTTAAATTAAAATATCCATTAAACTCCTTATAAATCCTACATAATCATACTTTAAAAGCCAGCGTCTCAAATTCCATTTACGTTCACATACAATTTTATCTCGCACAATACAGAGCAGCGTTATTTGTCTATTTACCTTACGTGTTTTCTTTGCACTTCATCAAAGCGATTTTTTAATCCATAATTCCTTTAACGTATTAAACTTTTTTCTTACGCCATTATTTTCTTTTATACTCCCTTCCTGTTGCCATAATATGAATATTTTTATTACACTGTGGCGTTAATCGCATGACTATGAATGACAAATTCAATAAACCCGGAAAAGCGATGCCACCAATCGGATAACACATACACACAGACAACACACACCTACCAATCAAACACATGTCAATTATAGTGAGGACGCATGGAGGAGCGCCTCTGAACGCAATCCGCCGAAGAGGCAAGCAGCTGAATGGCATTAAAAGTAGTAGCAAAGCTGCAAAAAAGTATGACAAAATCGCAGACGAACTAATAGAAATATACAAAAACGCAACTACATATATACTTACATACACCTATATAAATATGCATGTACATATACACACACATGTATGCTTTGTAAGAATCCTCATAGTTGGCTTGCTACGCTTGATCGACTATCAATTGGCGCTGCTGGTGCGAGTGCTCAAAGGGCTCAACAGGCGGATATCGACCACACATTCATACGCACATGTACACAGTTAATAACGGTATATTTTTTTGTAGCTGAGTAAAATGTAAGTGCATGCAGGCGTCGGCGTATGGCAAAAAGAAAGTAGCAACTTCGAAAATTCACCTTAATCAATATACATAAATGACTACGAAGCTTATACACATACAGATATGTATGTATGTGTGCATATACGTGCTCGCACAAAGAAACTTAAAATTACAATTTACGCACGAATGGACAAAGGGATGCAGGTTTCTTTGTTTTTGTTGCTGTTGCATAAATTGAGATGCATTCATTTAAGTTTTCCATATTGTTGCATATTGAAAAGAGGCAAGCAGGACTATTAACTGTAAGAAAATAAAATAGAATTAACTGAATGGTAAAAATCTTAAAATAAAACTGAGAAATTAAACAAAAGGGACATATGAAGTGTGTGTGAAATAATATGCGTAGTTATACAGTGGACTAAAGACGGTGGTTTGAGGAGAGTATGGTTTTTGCTGTACACATCTAGTGAATAGGCAGTATGTAAACCATATATGTATAAGAGTACACATGACTTACTTGCATAGATATAAATAGTAGTATGTACTGTAACCAGAAAATCTTTAACTGCGGTTGCACCACACAAAAAAGACAAGTGTTTCATACAAGAACTTGATATTGACCGGTTAGTTTGTACGGCAGCTATAGGCTATAGTGTTCCGATCTGATTGTTTTCTTCGGATATTACATAGCTGCCTTAGATAATAATCTTTGCCATTTTTTGCGAAGATATCCTGTCAAATAAAAAAGTTTTTCATACAAGAACTAGATTTTTGTCGTTCAGTTTATATGGCTATAGCGGTCCGATCTGGTCAATTTCTTTGGATATTGCATAACTGCTTTAAATATTTATTTACGTTAAGTTTCAAATGAGAACGTTTTTCATGCAAGAACTTAACTTTTATCGCTAATTTTGTATGACAGCTATAGACTATAGTTGTCCGATCTAGACAATTTCCTCAGAATTTGTACCATTGTCTTTTAAAATAATATCTGCCAAATTTTGCGAAGACATCTTTCCAAATTAAAAAAGTTTTCCATACAATAAATTAGCAGCTTCGGTGTGCAGATTTTCCCCCGGGTACTTCGTCGAACATTCCCAGTGCCGGAGTGTTTTCACTATTCCATCGACTGTCGTATTCGCCGTTTCCAATGCGCAAAAGACCATGAATTATAGGTCTCCCTTTTTATAGATAGGGCAGAGTACGCTTAAATTTCAATCGTCGGGAATGCTTTCGTACGACCGTGTTCGACAAAGAAGCTGATGCATGCTCCTTATCAGTTCTTCGCCGCCGTATTTGAATAGCTCGGCCGGTAATCCATCGGCCACCGCCGCTGTGTTGTTCCTCAGATGGGTAAATGCTATTTGAAATTCTTCATGGTCGGGCAATGGAACTCGCTTCATCGTCATCGACTGAGGAATCGGGTTCACCATTTCCTGGTGTTAAGCTTTCGCCGCTATTCGCCAAGTTGGAGAAATGTTCCCTTCATAGTTTCAGTACGCTCTAGGCATCACTCACTAGATCACTTCTGGGATTTTTACAAGGGTATGCTCCGGTCTTGAAACCTATCGGACGTATTACCCCTGTCGGCCAGCTTGACAAGCTCTTTGAACTCTAGCATTGAGGCCTCTCTCAGGTAACTATATCTTTTGCGCTTTTGTTTAACTTCGCTCCACTCACTCAAGTAATTCGAGTCTCGAAACTATTTTAAATCAATTTTCTTTCACAATTTTTTCACAGAAAGTGATGATTTCTGTGTTTGATTCTAAATTTTCATAGAAAAATTTGAAGTTTCGGTATTTTTTATCATATCAAAAATTTAGCTGAATGATTCAGTCATTCATTCAGTTACTGCCCTCCGTACCGCTCGGCCCATAACCGCGTGTGCAAGTAGACGATTTACCAAAGCATTTCGGCCAACAATATAGGAATTATAATACACGAAGGAAGACAATTAAAGATAAACATAATTTTACCAATAAAAATATATTTTACGAAATACGGACTGTAATTAAAAATAAGCCAACCAACCACTCTTTGTGCAAACGGTGTATATAATGTCTTTTGAAGAAACGCCCTACCAAGAACTCGATATACCTTGGGACCAAGCAGCCGATAAAATACAAGTACAAGCAGAATCAGCAACCGAAGAAGAACCAAGCACATCACAGCCACAAAACGGCTGCAAGCCAACACTGCCAACACCAGCAAGCGCAGAAGGCGCCGCTCCACTTCGCCACAATCCCTTTACATTACCGCTGCAGCCATTCCAGAGCAGTTGCAGCAGTCAGACACTTTTTCCACCACCACCAATTTCACAAGCGCGTCAACTATCGCTCCAACTCACATCACAGCTTCCGTCCACCAGCAAACAATCCAACTTTGCAAATAAGCTCCAACCAAATCCAGAAACCTATAACCTAGTTCAACAGATTATACAAACCGTCGGTGAATTAGAGAATACCATACTTGAGGATCGACAAAACGATTTCCATTTGCGCATGGCATACGAACGCCAAACAGAGAAGCTGAAGGATATGTGCCAGTCATTGGATAATGAGAAGGCACGTAATGTGCGGCTGATGGAGCTAATACGCGGTGTGGACGGCTGCTCAGCAACTGAGGATGAGGAGCCAGAAAAGGCGGTCTCGCGTTGTTGTGTCACGGAGCGTTGGTCTTGCTCATCCGAAGCATTCGAATCGATAAGTCCGCTGCTAATGCAACAAAGGTGAATGCGATTTGACTCCGCACATGTGATATTTCTGTTTGGTGTGATCTTATGGCTGAAGTAATAATATCAGTAAACCACCAATCGTCAATTCTCGAGCTTTTTTTTATTGTCTGCTTTAGAGAGAGTATTTACTCTAACGGCTCGAATTACTTAGTAGCGAGTTAGAATTCAATTGTGTTTATTTTCAGATATGATGAACTTTCCATTTCATACAAGAAATGCCGTCGACAACTCATAAAGAAGGAAAAGCTGCTACAATTGAGTCGTTGTGAAACGGAAACCGCAAAAGCGCGTTACGACAATCTTTTTGATGAATATCTCATATCACAGAAACGTTTCGAAGAAGTATGCTTCAAGTATCTACAATTTCAGGCAAGAAAGAATTTAGAGGTGAGACTTGCTTCGAATTGGTTAAGAAACCGCATTTTTGAAAGTCTGCTCCATCGTCAACGATTGGGGAATCAAATTCGCCATCGGCTGGTGTTATGCTTTCACTGCCATTCAGAAGGCTGAAGAAGTGTTTTTTTTTTTGTGTTTTTGTGTGCTCTGGGCATCAGTCACTAGATCACTTGAGGTGGGTTCTATGAGAATTCGGCCTTGAACCCTTCTGTTAGTCGCCGCATCTATTCGTAGAATTTTCGAGCATTACCCTTGTTGGCCAGCCTGCCAAGCTCTTCGTACTCATGCATTTCATTCTCAGTAAAATTAAAAATGTCTAACTTTAACTTCACTTCTTGCACGAATTTCAATAATTTTCCATGTCTAACTTCCTCCAACCAGATTCAACGTCTCCGCGATGCGCTCAACAATGCCGGCGAATGTATCATGAATGCGCAACAATTAATCGATTGTTTGGATGAAGAGACGATCACATTATATGCCAATCAAAATATGAAAAACTTATATGATGACAATAACAATAGCAACAACAACGACACGGAAACTAACGAAACGGACTGTATAAGAGAGTTTAAGCAAAATTTAGAGTTATTTGTGAAGTCCTTGCGTCTCTGCCCGAGGGTACAACAGCACAATAATATTGTACGTGAAAACAGCGAAAGTCAGCAATGAATTTCACGTTTAACAGTTAGCAGTTATACTATATACGAACTGAGTGTGTCCAATATTGGAAAAAATTTTGTGAAGAGAAAATATATATTTTATATAAATTTATATTTGCTACACGCTTTTAAATGCACTTTAGCATATATGTTTTTCGTATGAAGACGAAATAAATATATTTTTTACATACTTACATGTAAAGATTTTTTAATAAAAAGAAAAAACAATAATTGCTCATTTTTGTCAACTTTTTTTTATATTTTGCTTTAGACATTATGCACTTGTTGCTGGTGCTTGCATCAATGACATTTTCAGTTATTTTTTTCTTGCAGCTGCTTTCGTTTACAATTTGTAGTTTTACTTAAAATATTTTTATTTTTGCTAGTATTTTATTTTTATTTTTTTTATTTATTTAATTTTTTTTTCTATATTTTTTTCATTTTTTATTTTTTTACATTTGCTTTGTGTACATTTTCGTCATCTCTTACAGTCATATAAGTGTTATTAAGACCACTCCACTCAATGCATTTGCTTGCTTCAGTAATTAATATTTTATGCCACATGCCACTTGTTCTTGCAATATATTGTAAAATTTGTTCTATTGCCTCAATTGTGCAACTGTAAATATCTTAAGTTATTTGCTTATATAAAGGTAATTGCTAATTTCACTGGTTAGTCGTATCAGTAGGTACTCTTTCAAGCCAAAACATATTTAATGGAAGCATGTTTTCGTCAATTTGCACTAACTTTTTGGTTCTTATGCTATTTTTATGCAGCAAAATTTATGAATTTGATTAAAATTATTTGTAGTTCTTGCTTACATTTATATATTTTTTTATAAATTATGCTTTCAATCAGCTTTTCTAACAAATAAGTTGAAGACGCAGGCATTCATGTTGCTTTAAAAATTTATATTCTCAACTCTTTCACAGCTAAATGGCATTATATTTGTATAGTTTACGTATATTAAACGAGTTCATCGCTTCGATGGATATTTATTGGCGCATAAAAATTAATGCTAACTTTGGAAAATCGTTTAGCTTGTTAAATTTTTTGCAGACAATGTTTAATGAACTACTTAATCCTTTCGATGAAATTTGAGGACAAAAAATGTATGCTTTGTAAAGCTTAAAAAATATTTTTAAGATAGAAATTAATTTTAACGTTGCATAAACAACTATGTAACTAAATTTTCATGCCGTTTATATATAATAAGCTAGTTCGTCCTTTCGATGAATTTTGTGATATACAATAAATTTATTTTGAGTTTTGCTTAGAAATTGTTGAAAATGAACTAGTTCGTCCTTTCGATCAAATTTGAGATATGGAAAAAATTTATTTTGAGTTAAACTTAGAAAATATTTTTAACCAGAAATTCATTTGAACATTGCATAAGCGACCTTACTTAATTTTAATGTCGTTGGTATTTAATGAAGTCATTCATCCTTTCGATGAAATTGGAAAAATACGAAAAAAAACTAATTTTTGTAAGCTCAAAGAAAATTTTTTCTAATTTTTCACATTCACCAAACAATTAGTCCAAAATTTAGTGTACATCCCTTAGATGTATGTTGTAAATATGCAGAAAATTTTATTTTTCTTTTACTTCTTCTTTATAATAGCTGCCGTGAGCGCCAAAAATTTACAACAAACTTCCAACAAGATTTTTAACAGTAATTTTTCATATTTTCACATGTCAACGTGTTATTAATTTTTCATTATATATCATATACATATTTCATCAATATTTTTGAATATTTCATCATATTCATAAAGCTAAAATTTATTTTATTTTCGTATTTTTTATTTCATTTTCTTTTTTGCTGCTGGTTATCAGCTAGTTTACTGTAAATTTATTTATATATAACTTGTCTGCTCCGCATATAATAAAACTCACGGTAGAATGCAGTCATTTATAAATTCATTACTTTTACAAAAAAAAAAATAATTATTTGTTATTGTACTTTACTGTATTTACAGCATTTCAAAATCTCCAATAAGTGCACAGTCATGTAATTATTATTAACGCAGAATTTTAATTACATAGAGATATCTAAATCGGGCAATAAATTAACGTCCTTTAGAAGTATTTTCGTAATTTAGCTTTCTAACAAATATTTTGAAGTTTACACGTTGTTTTTGTGACTTATTCTTAGTTAGCGTATCAGTTCAAATTAAATGTTATTAATTGCTTTCTTAATGATATTTAATTTGTTACTTTTCTAGCGTAAATTCTCTAAGTTTATTGCGTCATTCGCTACCAACGCTCTCCCACGTAAAATGCATTCGTTAATTGATTTCCTTTCAACTACAAATTTCTTTAAATTTTTTTTACAATTTTCATTTATATTATTTATAATATTTTCATTAATATATTTAAATAATATTTGTGTTCTTCAACTTTTTTGCCCCGCCTTGTTGCCTACTAATATTATTGTCTGTTCAAACAAGCAAAGCTTGACAATTCAACAAGTAACTTAATTACAGATAATTAAAAAAAAATTGTAAGGCAAGTTCATTTTAGTAGTTCAGTTTTTGTTTAGTTTTTTACGTAATTTTTTTGGGAATTTTTTTGGAACTTTTTTTTTTGGTTATTTTCCGGAAAATTTTTAGATTTTTTATTGTGTAATTTTTTGGATAATTTTTCGATTATTTTTTGGGTAATTTTTGGTTAATTTTTTCGGTAATTCTTTTATGTGCTCATCACATTGCATAAAATTTATATTCATGCTTATTTTGCTTTACAAATATGGGTTCACACTTCAATGAAATTTTTTTAATATTAAGTAATAAAAAAATTGTTATAGCACTATTTTTTTATTGCACAGTACAGTGAAGCAAAAATTAGATGAAAAACTTTGTAGCTGCAATTTTTTAGCCTGGAAAGTTAATATATAATTTTCTAAAAAGAAGAAATTGTCATACGTCAATTGGATGAATATGCGTTTTTAAAAAACTAAACTCTGATGACGAAAATATGGTAATACAGAATTAATTATGCGTCAATTCAATGAACATTATTGTAGTTTCTTTAATAAACTTTTTTTTTGAAAATTTAAAAAATAAAAAGAATTTTAAATTTGTTACTTGTGAAAAATTTCTAATATACTATTTTTATACAAATACATACATAAATACACGCATATTTATAAAGCTGCGTTTCAATATTAAAAAAAAATTAAAATAATTAACAAATTTGTGCGAATTTACTTTGTGTCCACATTTGTAAATTACATAATAAGTACGCAAAGAACAACTAAATAGAATTATTGACTATAAAATAAGATTTTTGCAAAATTTTCTTAAAAAAAATTTTAATTACGGATTTTTATTAAAAGAAAAATTTTTTAATTAAAATTTTTGTTACAAATTTTTCTATTCATCCTTTCGACGATTTTTTTTTACTTAAAAAACATTAAATTTTTTGCTTTATTTTTGTGTAGTTGGAGTTGAAAATTGCAGTTTCCGTGCTCTTAAAAATATGGCAAACAATATTTTGATTTTTTTTTGTAAAATACACATTACCCTCAACAATAGCTCTGTACAAATTCATACATACATACATGCATTTTCTTTAACATTTCCTTAAAAACACTTTGCTGGCCTCATAACAACAAATTTAACATTTCCCTTGTAATACATTGGTCTTCAAAGTGTCTACACAACAGCTGGCGTTAACTGTAAAATTGCTATAACATATTATAGCAAAAATGTGTAAGTTAAAATGCATGTCCTACAGGATGTTTAAACAGTAGCTAACAATTTTTGGCCGGCACTCCTTATACCTACAGTGTATCTCAAAGTGTTGTCGCAATTAATAGTCAGTCAAATAGTTTTAACAAATTTTTCAGTTTAGCGCTATACTTTCTTCCACAGCGTAATATATTTTAAATAACTGTAATTTTAATATAACTGTGATTTTAGTTTGGTTTAAAGTTAGTGCTATACCTTTTTCCACAGTGTAAGTTTTTTTAACTGTAGAAATGTTATTTCTACTTATCATTCTAATAGAATATCGCGGAGTATGTAGAAAAGTCTATTTTCATTTTATAATTTTTTGTTCAAAAATTTTGGTGAATTTTCTTAAGTGGTGAATTTTCTTTTATGGTGAAATTGATCTCGTGGTGAATTTTCTTTTGTGGTGAAACTATTATGGTGAAATTTTTCGTGGTGAATTTTTGTGTTGATTTTTTTCCGTGGTGAGTTTTCTAACTATTGCATTTTTTTTAATTAGCATAAAAATAAGTAAAATATACTATTTTTACGTTGTTTGTTTGAGACTGTGTTTTTCACCACCTATAAGTATAAATTTTGTTGCATAATACAATTATTTCGTCAATGAAAGTTCTTATGTATCATACGTCTCGAGTTCTCACAGCGATTTTGTTGTTAATTTATAACAAATATTTTATTTCTGTAGCTATTGGTTTGAGCGTAACTACAGTGATTGCTAATAAAAAGTGCCTATTGAAATTTATTTTAAATTGTTTTCATATTTTCGTTAACTAATATATATATAGTATGTATATATTATGTACATATATTATAACTATTAGGATTGTAATTTGTTGAGTTTCTAAATTATTATAAAAATTTAAATATATTTATTATGCAATATATATTACTTTAGTACTGTAACAGCTAATTAAAAAAACGAGCAAACATATCTGCGGTAAATATAAACATAAAACTTAATTAAAAAGTAATTATTTTACACATATTTGTAAGTGTGTATGTATAGCCTGCATGTATATGCATTTCTATTTACGTATGTATGTATGTTAATTACACTGCATTTAGGCGCCGACGGCGACGACTGTCTGACGCAGGTGATGACAATTCACAATTGTTTATGATTTGCTTAATTTGTTTGTGGTTTGTGTGTTTTATGCACGAAATTTCGCTTGCTGCCACTTTTTTGGTTGTAAATTATTTGTATTTATGTGTCTAAGCTTGTTTTCGTTTTACTCAATAGCACTTCGTTGTACATTTACGTCACATTCTCACCCACACACGCACACACACACATTCACGCGCACACTCACTCTCTCGCTAGATTTAGTTCGTCGTCACACTTCACGTGCTCTTGACATCACAGAGGCGATCATACCACCAAGTCACCAAATCGAAGGGCTTGAAATCGCTCAACACTGGGCTCGGCGGTTCGATGCAATAGATCGATGCGGTCGGTTGCGGCGAGGTGCACACCGATGAGGCGGCAGATGATGTTGAGGTGGATGCGATGGAAGAACCTGCTATAAGTTTGCAAAAATAAAAGTGCGGTTAGGCGAATTTTTTTCGCAAATTTTATATTGCGTATTTACCAGAGTTGTTGTTGGAGTCCGTAGGTTGTTCCGGATGACTATTGCTTTCGAACGCGGAGTCGTAAGGATTATGTGCCACAATGACGTTCCACGCTGTGGATGAGTGCAAGAAATGGAAAATTGTAATTGTTGTTATATATGGAAATGATAGTTACAAAATAGATAGGATGCATAAGATGAGCCCTAAATCACTGTTATATAGTAAAGACACCACCTCTTCCGTGTCTAAGCTATCATTTAGCGGTAACTTTGATGAAATCAACGCTTCTAAAGTACCTTGTCGAAATAAATTACTGATACTAGATTAGGTTAAGTTAGAGCTACGCATAAACCAGTTTTGATCCTTTTATTAAAAAAAAGTTCTAGTCTCGAATGTTCTCTTCACATTTGTATGTTCTACTTCTCAGATCTCTACTGATCACTGATCTAAAAATAATTTGTAAAATAATACTTTCTTAAGTGTTTTACTTTTTTTCTTCTTCTTAAGTGTTTTTCTCTGATTCTCGCAGCAACCACTTAGCAACACATGTCTCATAGTGCTCAAAATACACTAAATACTATTTTAATATCACTTAAGTATCCTTTTTTGACACTTACAGTCATTGATGTACTGCACGATCTCCTCATGCTGTGGTGTTAATGAGACCTCTTCTATGTGTCGGCCATTCGAAGCAGATTTTTTGAAGACAGGACGTGGTGCACTGAAAAAAATAAATGAGTTAAATAATTTTTGAATAGCGCTTAAACAGAAAAATAATAATAATATTTAATAAATAAACAAAAAATATATTAAATTTGAAAATACAAAAAATTTATAAAAATAAAAAATAAATAAAAAAATAAAGAATTAAAAATAAAGAACAATAAATAAATATAAAAAATAAACAAAAAATAAGAAAATAGAAATTTTGAATTTTCCACTTAAAAAAATATGAAAATATGAATTTTTGACTTTTGCAGTTTTTACCAAACATACTACATTAGTATTTATATTTCACATATATATGAAAAAAGTCAACTAACGGTTGCTAATCAAACCGTAAACAACATGTTCTAGGCCCAAATTGACTTTATTTGTTTGTATTTTATTATGAAACGTTGTTGGGCTATAAAAGCTGATAAACTTGATTGCTGCTATTTCATGCCTTTGTGCTGAGTAATATTTCGTGCTAATTAATTGATGTTAAATTATTTAAATTATATTTTTTTAATTTTTTGTTTGATTTTTTTTTTAATTTCTCAAATATTTAAAATGATTTTATTTCATTTTATTTTCACAAACATTTCTCCATTCGTCTTTTGTTGCCACTTCAAGCTATTTAATTGTTATTGTAGCTGTGCTTTATAAGCTAGCAACAGTTTAATATTGGCTTTGCGCATTTTTCAACACTTGCAGTTGAATAAATACATATGCATTTCGCTCATATTTGCATTACATGACGCTGGCAAGTAATGATTTAAGGCAGCCAGTCAGTCGAAGTCTGACTTGTATTTTGCATTAATAAAATTAACATTTTATTTTCATTTCGTGTCATTTGAGTTGGTGACCGGTGTTCGGCAGATCGTGGGTTTAGGTGTGATTGGAGATTACGGTTTTCTGACAGCTGTTAAATTTTTAAAATATTTTTAATGAGAGATTCCGTATGAATAAAGTTATTATTTTCGAAAATAATGTTTTCCCAAAATTCGAAATTGTGATATTCGAAAATGACGTTTTACAAAAATTCGCGAGTTAATATTATTTTTATGCAATCATTTTCGAAAAAGCACACATAAAACCTACTTTACTAACGTTTTCGAAGTTTTTTTCGGCCCAAAGCCTTAATTTTGGCTTTACCGAGATTAACTTTGTATCATAGTGTAATGAGAGCTTGAATAAATGGCCACAAAAGTTAATATCGAAAACGTAAACAAAATTAATGATGGTTTCTGATTTTTTCTACTCAAAACTGTGATTTTGCTGTTGCAAAATGTGAAGATATTGACCTTAACTTAATTTCATAGTGTAACGTGCACTTTTGCTTGAATAAATGGGAATTCGAAATTATGAATTTCGAATATAATATTTTCCAAAAATTCTAAAATATGTTTTTCGAAAATAATTTTTTTCAAAAATTCACGAATTAAGCTATTTCGAGACAAATATTTTCGAAAAAGTACTCATGAAAGGTATTTAATAACGTTTTCGAAGTTATTTCGATTCAAAACTGTAAATATGATGTTAGAAAATATGAATTATTTTATTTCATAGTGTAATATAGACTTATATAAAATATTTTCGAAAATAATGTTTTCCAAAAGTTCGAAATTGTGATTTTCGAAAATAATGTTTTCTAAAAATTCGTGAATTAATGTTATTTTTGAACCATTATTTCAAAAAAGGGCTCAGGGCCCAAAATGAAGCTTTTTCGACTCTAATTCGTAATTTTGCAAAGATAGTGGCTTAGTGGCTTAACCATACCGTTACAATTTTGTATATGGACTGCTATATAATTGCTCGCAACTGTCTTTCAAGATATTTACTCACACACTCGGCTTGCTTGTAGATTAGATCCGCTGTGTAGCGTTTTCACTTTCGAATACTTTCGTTAATTTTTGGCTTTGTTGTGTGTAGAACCTAATAGCATCTGACCAAAGTGGTCTAAAGTTCGTATACATATGTATAAAAAAATATATATTTATAAACACTGTACATATGTATGTATATACAACTGTTTACGTATGTTAAATTTGCATGAGAAAAATTTAGTGATTTATTTCACTTGAGGATTATGGCCAATGAGACCCGCCTACAACACAGTAAATGTACTATAAGTAACAGCAAAAATTCTTATCAACACGTGTTAATATGAAGAATATTCATATAAGTATATACTTGTATATAGAAATACCTGCATTTTTAATACTTTTTCTTTAGAGGAAAATTTTGTTACTTAACTGTATTTTAAGGGAAAAATACCAGCCGATTTTAAATATTTAAGCTACTTATATTTAAAGATAAGACTAAAAAAATGTAGCGCTTTATTTCATAAAATAAATGTCAATTAATTTAGTATAATATGTCTTCTTAACTGAAAACGAAAATCCGGTAAATATACTACATTTATGCGTTTAAGGTCGGGCATTGGTTAAGGTATTTTAGCAACGATTTTGCGACTCTTATCAGTACTCACTTAAATATTTCCATACAAAATATGTTTGATAATCCATAAAATGTGGTAAAATGATTAAGCAATATTATAAATGTCTGGGTAAGAAAATACCTATAATCTGTAAACAGTACTGAGCTTGTTCTGAAGTAAAACAAAATATTTCAAACATTATGACTTACATACTTGTATGTACATACATACATATATTGTATATATTGTATATATACATATGTACATATATACTTAAAAGTAATTCCATTTCAAACTGAAATGTCATACTTGACTGACTGATCGACTAGACAGCGGAAAACCGTGAAAGTCATGCATAGATAACAATAAATTTGTACAAATAAAATAATGAGTTCTACTAGTTGACAGAAGGCAATCACGATAGCCCCAAAATTGACCCCTGTCATGAAGTTAGAAGCCGTTGACTGCAGCAAACAAGTGAATATGGAACAGCAATGAGAATTTATGTATAAGTAGGAGCATTTGATTATATATGCACATTAGGGTGATCCCAAAAATATTACGGATTTGATTATACATACATATATGCACATTAGGGTGATCACAAAAAAAATATTAACGAATGTATAGGTTATCAAAAAAAAACGTTAGTTTCGGTTGCACCGTGGAAATATTTCGAAAAATAACAAAGTTTTCTACGCAAGCACTTGATTCCGATCGTTCAGTTTGAATGCCAGCTATATGCTATAGTGGTCCGATATTGACGTTTCCGACAAATGAGCAACTTCTTGGGGAGAAAAGCAAGTGTGTAAAAATTCAAACCGATATCTCTACAACTTTGAGATTAATACACCCTGTTTAAGTCATAAAAAGAATATATAGAAAAAAGTTCATTGCATGGCAGGTTTTTTAGCTTACTTTTAAATAGTATTGCTTATTGATAGCTTCCACTACAAAAAAACTGTTTTCCTTAAAATTTCTATGACCTTTAAACAAGTTATGAGAAAATTTTTTACATCCAAGGTTTCAAAAATATATGCTACAAATCAATTTCTAACATTTCCTACTTTTTTTTGTTATTGCGTGCTCTCAAATATTTAGATAATTCCTAATTTTTTGTATGTACCATTCAAAAATCTACTATCTAAGAATCACCAGCATAATTTATAAACGCTTCGAATTTCCTACTGGGCATTCATTGATAATATAAAAAGACATAAATTCATTTTAAAATGTGTTTAGCCATGCCTTATCGCCTCTAATATCAACCTTATCACACATAAAGAACTTTTTCATGCGGCCACGCAAGACAGGCCCCCATCGTTGAAGACCACGTTGTCGGAATGACGCAAACACTTAAATAGAACATAGCGATACGCAAACACCACACTACAAAAGTATGTCTACTTGTAGTCAGCTATAGTACATAGATTTGGGTATGCGCTTGCCTTAAAATATATCCACAGTAGTGCTGTGGATACTAAAGTACATATGTATGTATTTATGTTCTTAATCAACGCGAAGGCATCACCAACGGCAAGCATGTGAGCATTATTTAAAGTGAATGAATAAATATTGACTCTTTCGCTTTGGTCATGTCCACGTGTTGCGTCTACGCAAAGGAGCAATGCCGGGCGCGCGTTTAAATTGTTGCTCCAATTTGTAGACATATGCATATACACACATATGTGTAAATAGATGCATATACGTATGCAAATAGATATATACATAGTTGCTTGCATATGAATAGTTGAGTTTGAGTTAACAATTAGCAGGTTTGGCTTCCTGCTCCAGCGGCGACTACAGACATATGCATATGTATGTATGTACGAGTATATAGTAATGCACAGATATGTTGTTGTAAGTTTATGCTTTGTTGTAATTATCATTCTAATTTATTTGCATTACTACTTACTAATTTGTAGTCGATTTTTTCCATATCATGTTAAGTGTTTGAGTATACACTTAGCTCACTTTGGTGTAAAATTGGTTCGAATTTCTCCAAAATTTGCATGTTTGCTCTTCAAATTTGCATCCGGTGCAAGTTCTTAAGTGCTATCATAAATTAGTGCATAATTCATGCAATTAGTTCATAAATCAGACAGACTTTTTATAAATAGCCAGTAGGTGTATTATCTGTACCCTGATCTATATAAATGATAATCGGAAATATTTGCGTGATTGGCATAAAAAGTAGCGGAAATGAGACTGACTATAAATTTATGACTCGCTATAAATCCAGCTATGATTGTATATTATATACATATGTATGTACGAGTATAAGCACAAAATGATAAACCTCTTCATCAATGCATACATTTTTGAGAGTACAGAAAAAAATAACATAAAGGTCAATTATGCTAAAGATACGAAAAAAGTTTTCCATGAGATAGCTGTCGGAAAAAACAAATTCAATTCGCCAAATTTTAGAGAGTAGCGAATCGAAAAAACAACTAGTATAAATACAAGAGACTTGTATAAATACTAGAAGCTGAAATAATCGCTTCTATTCGTTAAATTTTATAAAGTAGCAAACGGGCAAACAACTGGTATAAATACACGAAGCTGGTATAAATATAGGAGACTAGTATAAATACTATAAACTGATATAACCACTTCAATTTGCCAAATTTTAGAAAGTAGTGAATAGAACAAACAACTGGTATAAATATAGGAGACTGGTATAAATACTAAAACTTGAAGAAAGGCGCCTCAAATTTCAATGGAAAGTGGTTATGTACTTTATTAAACTCTCTTATATATATTGTAGTCTACTGCTATTATTTTTCACATGTTCTCATAAATTGCTTGATAAACTAGCAGAACTCAAATCCACCACGAATGATATCTACTTAGATGTTAATTATTAGTTAACCCGAAATACCCTTATTACCACCCTAATCTGGCTGTAATAAAAAGGCTTCCGAAACCATATAGGTACACGCACTTTGCCGAATATCTTCTAGCATCCTGAATCCGGTAAGAGTCAACCAAACCCCACATGCCTAACAGTGAATTGCTAGTTTATATAATTAAAGAATTGAAGCCTTGATTTAATTGGTTTTTCGCTGTCAGAAAAAAATTAAGACACCGTAAAATAAAACAATTGGAGAACTTCGTTCCAACTTCATTGATTATATTTTGACAGTGACTTACAACTTTTATAATTGGGGCAGAATAATTGATTACGGTTTTATGCAGGCAATCTTTGCACTCGGCACTCATTAACACCACTTCACTGTGCTTGAAGCCTATGTATGACTCGAAGCGGAAGCAAACTCTCAAGATACATAAGTATATATACATATGTATAAACAGCTATATATTTATACATATATATTTTTGCAATTTCGGACTTTGTGATTTTATTATCACAAATTAATTGTATTAATGATTTTTAAAAGGCGTCACAAATAATTCATTTATTTCTTCTCGATTGGACTTTGAGCGGCACGAAGGGGTCATGATCAGGGATGGAAAGATACTTGGCAAGCGCTAAAAGAGCAAAGTCATCGTATACATACACACCAACATGGATTGTGACTAGCACGAACAAATGAAGATTTTGCATACACATTGATTACACTACTTAACAAATCTGAAGGGAAAATTTCCAACGGATATGCTAATAAGACTGTGAGGTATTTGAGTTGTCCTGATTACAAATTTGGTTAACAAAAAACCTGAAATTTTTATTATCGTGGTCGGTTTTAGTAACAATCCCTGACATCACGGTTCAAAAATCACTGTAGACTAGTGTTATTTTTAAACCCCGTTGAGCACAGTTAGCGCACTAATACAACGGCATTTTGTGATATTCATTTGATTGAGGTCGTGCCTATCGCTGGTCATGACAAGGCGTAACTGACCAATGCACTAAACGTCAAAATACGTAAAAGTGGTAAGCGTTAAGAAAAAAGAGCAATGCCAATAAAAAATTGATATCAACTTAAGCAATTAAAAATGGAAATTTTGAACATCAAATTTATTTTAATTTCTTTCACATAGGGACATATGAACACAGCTGTATTCACACATATACTTATGTACATACATACGTATATATTTGTGTGCTAGAGATTTTGAAAAATATATTTTGAATACATTTTCCCTAAAAAGTACGCTTATAAGTCTATACGAAATTCAAAATACCGAAGATCTAGCGTCGAAGATAAATACTATGTAGCAAAACAAGTCAACGGAGCGCAGCAGCAAACAAGTTTATTTCAAATTCAAATCAATGCCAAATGGACACTTGAATTTCACAACTGTTTTCAAAATAAGTCACAAATTAATATAATATATTTGAATAAATATATATCTGATGTAGGTATGTACATTAGAGCGGGTCGATTTTTATTTAATTTTTTTTTTTTTTCTTTTTAAATTTTTTTCAACTTTGCCTGAGGGCCTATAAAGGCGGTTTCGTGACTGCGTTTTTTAAGACGAAGTTTTTTAGGAATCATAAAACTTTGTTTTTGTCAGGTTTTGAGATATCCATATGAAATTTAATGCATTTTGATATTCTATTGATTATTTGTCGGAAATGGTCGGATCGGAAAACTATATCGCATATCTCCCATATTTCCGACTATACAGATTTCTTAAACATCCTAACTCGAAAACGGTTTTAGACCCACAGTCTTTCAGTCAAAATTGTTCAGAATGATCTCCCTAGAACATTTTCAGCGTATGAGATTTTTCCGTTTTTTTTTTGCTCTCTGTAAATCGACCCGCTCTAATAATATATAGAAATATAAATATACATACATATATTTGACTAACTGAGCACGTGTCATGCAATATAAATACATCTATCATCATACATATTTCTTAAATTTATGCAATAAACATACATACATATGTATCTAAGCATGTATTTGTAAATGTTTATAAATTCTTCTTACTCACCTTTTATTCTCCGGACTATTAAGGTCAGAGGATCTGCGACCGCTCTCTTTGATTTCAAATAATTTCTCATAATTTTGCGGAACACCTGTGTGATAAGAAAAATAGGCAATTAATATGCGCAAAAAACCCGAAAATAAAGCAACAAAAGCAAAAACATTTGCATAAACCGTAAATAAACTCAATAACAAGTTTTATTAACCACTTAAAGCTAAACTAGTTCCCAGCAGAGGGTGTGTTTCTATTTAGTTGTATGCATGTGTGTGTGCGTACATGCATGTATATTAGCCGCTTGCTTTCTTAGCGCCATACGCCGCGTGTGCAATAATAACACAACACAACACAACAAATATTTTCAAAACAGAAACCAAATTAATTGACCGATTTAGTTGGTTTTTTGTTGGATTGTTGTTGACACTTTCGCCATTGCTATTGTTTTTGTAGTTTATGCTGTTCAACTATGAAACCGGCAAACAATAGAAATTCATAAAATGCACAAACACACGAAAACAAGTATAACAACAACAACACGTTGCGTACCAGCCCACCAAAAGGTGCTCGCAATTCACCAAAAGTGGTTGGCGCTCTTCGGTATGCTTACGCTCTTTCACTCGGTTAGGTTCGGGGGTGTAGTCACTACACGGTAGTGCAAAATATTATTTACTTATGTGGGTGAGGGTATATATGAGTGGCCAACATCATACATTGATCAAAGTTCAAGCATCTAAGATTTTGATTATCTAATTCTTGAGTACCATTTAGTCAACAAACAAAGATAAAGGGGTAACGTGTGCTACCGAAACTCAAAATAACAAATTTTCAATTTTTTTATTATATTCTAAATATAGCATGTACAGTTGTGTTCACAAAAATAGCACTGCTCATTTGGGAGTGCGAAAAAATGGTTGGCTTTCTGAAAGGAGTCACGCACTAAACCGAAAGAAAATGGTAAGGCGATGGGTATGTTCTGAGACTAGATCCAGACATAGTCCCCCGGAAAGCTATCAACTGGAATCCTCAAGACAGCCGACGGAAAGTCCGTCCCTATCTAACTTGGATAAGAAATATAGACTTCAAAATATCTAAAGTACAAAAAACTTTAAGTCAAATAAAGAAACTGGCATCGGAATAAAACGAACAGTTGGCTAGCAACTGATCTGGTATCGCGAAGGACCAAAACTGGTCTATGTGTGGCTGGCTCATTGGCTTACCAGGCTAAACTAACCTAACCTAACCTTACCTAAGAGAAGGAACTCTGGAGCTATTGGAGTCATTTGTTTAACTATATATTTAACTGCATATAAACGTTTAAGTCCTGACGAATAATTCTGTCGACGAGTCATTTACGTAACGCTGTAGTCATTATATTCTCAATAACAAAGTTATGAGAAGAGAAAATTTTTGGTAGTATTAAAAATCCTTAGTAGTTCCCTTTAACGTAGCATTTGGTACACTTATGGTTCATAATCAAATTCAAACAGCCTGCCGCCTTACGTAAAATACTAAAGTTCATTACAAAACAACCTTATCGCCACTAGCCACAACATAATATTATACCCCAAACTCACATTGCAAACATGTTTTGGGGGCCTGCTTCAGCTGGCATACTAACCGCACTCAACACGCTTGCACTAGCTGGAGCTGGCCGGCGGCAAACATAGTACCCATGCTCCACACCAACACCACGAAGAAAGAGTAAATCGCTAGAGAGGGTGAGGAGCCAGAGTATTAGAGTATTTTCGAGAACATTATGAGTAGAAAACACAATATTCTACCACAGAATGAGCAGCAGCGAGCAACAACAAAGCACTCATATACTCAACACAAGAAAAACGCTCACTAAACATGTGCTACGACCATGGCGGGCAACCAAGTGTGCGGGGTGTGCGGTTAACGCATTTGTATGCCTCGAGATTTTTGTGTGACATAACAACTTTTCGATTCCATTTCACAAAGTATTTACAAATAGCTAACGATTATCCTTTTTATTGACATTTTCAAGGATGCGAAACGACTAACGGTGCTTCAACTGCTAACCGGAAATGTGTTTTTTTTTTAGTTTTTGGGCGCAAAAAAATTAAACTAATAAGTTTGGCACTAACCTCTGCGTGTTTTGGCCACTATCTTGCTGGGGCCTTTGGAGACGGTCAACATCTTACGGCGCTGCTCTGGAAAATTTTCACTTGCACTTTTACGCTATAGGCGCGTCTAGGGCTGCTGGCGGCTAGGGGATACGCTGCAGCAACGGACAACGTAAGGGCGCGTTTTTGTTGGCGAGAAATTTCCAATTTAAATGCACAATGCTTCGAGAATCGCGTTCATAAAATTGCACTCGTAACTGTCGCGCAATTTAATGCTTTCAATTATACGTGGACCTATACATATAGACAGCTATATGCACTATTAAATTCTTTGCCCTTGCTTCGGCTGGCCAGCGACCGCGCTTGTCCTTAACTGAGGCCACTTCGTCCGCAATGCCTGCGCAGTAATAGCACTAACTCGCCTTTATTTGTTAATAAATAAGAATAATGATTGAATTACGGCTTTTTTATCTATATTTACGCTATTTTTACAATTTAATTGTAATTTTTATTTGTGTTTGTTATTTATTTTACTTTCGTAATATGCGACATTCAATTTGGTAGAAAGAAAAAAATTTACTTTGATTTCATCAGAACTTCAAACTATTTCCAAAAATGTATAACACAATTAGTTTCCGGCACTTTAGCACTTTCGTAGCCCGCTGCTTTACATAATATACATACGTGATTTTTGTTTTTGCAGCCGAAAACACGGTTTAATGTTGGCAAAAAAAAACAAAGTGCATTTCATCGACAATGTGCTGCTGATTGGAGTTATTTTATTTTATTGTATAATTCACCACTACCACGAATCTTCTTGTCGCTGTCGCTATATAATAAGTCTTACGTTGTTCGAATGTTCTTCAATTTATCTCACGAGCATATAGTATGTAGTGTGTCACCTTAACCAATACCGTTGTTAATTTCTCAACATATGAAAATCAACTGACAGCCATGCCGGCCAAACACCCCACATTATACGCCGACACAGCGCTCCACCGATTCGGGGTCTCAAAGTTGTGTAGGAAAATATTTTATGCAGTTTCACATGCTGTGCTGCGCTCTCCCCACACTCACTCACTCACATACACACATACACCCAGTGTAGCAAAAGTCAAATGCTGCTGCTCGCTCCCCACTACCCCCAGCTATACTTTCGTATTCTTAACCTAACGAAACAGCTGTTTTTGCGTTGTGTAATCAGTTATGCCGACGAGAATAGCGGCACTGATAACAAAATCACATGTCCTATATTCACCACCATTTCGTAATGGTTGTTGTATTAGCTGTGTTAAGTAGTTGAGACACATATCTTTCCGGCGCGTTTGTCGAATGGTTACTTAAAATAAGTTGTAGCGTTAATAACTAAAAAGAGACGGTCTTAATATTTTTTAAACTGCGCTGATAAACTAGATTTATTTCGCCATAAAATAATCTAACCTAGTCTCGCAAAGTGAAATATATCCAGTAATATTCATCTACTAAGTTCTGAAGAAGCGATAGTGGTATGTTTTTCCATGAGTATTTCAATCTATTAAAACTCTCTTGTTTATTAGAACGAAAAAAAGATCCTAAATTCTTAATAGGATTTAAGGACTTTAAGCAGTCCATGGTAGGCGCTCTATCGATTCTTAATCGAAGTGTTCCTACTCATGCCGATTTGTACGTTTGGAGCCATTGTCATGCTGGAAGAGATGATGTTATCTTGTAAATTCCATTTTTTGTATTGCATGCTCTAAATTTTTACTGAGCATCTGTGAGACTCTGGCGCCACTTTGCCTTTGACCATTACCAGATTTGATAAACCACTGTACCTAAAACAACCTCAAACTAAAAAATTTTCTTCTCCGAACTTTATGGTGCTTTGGCTGCACTTACTTTGGGGCCCCTCATGATTCTTTCGCCAAACTTTTTCTCTACCTTTCGTATTTTTCAATTCGAATTTACTCTCATAAATCGAAATTTCTTTTTTCCAAATACTTGTCGGCATTTGATAGTACTTTTTGGCAAATTCCAATCGGGCCTTAAAGTTATTTTTGCTGATGAAAGGCTTTTTCTTCTTATAGTGGCAGAAATATCCGTCTTCTCGGATTCTCCGCTAAATTGTTCGCTCAGAAACTTTGTAGCCTTGCTCCTAGAATATTTTTTTTGCAATTTTATACCTGCCAGACTTGCTGAGGAATCCGTCTTTTTGTAATTGTGTAAGACGCTTCTGAGTAAAAATTCAGTGAGGGTGTGTCTTTTATTTTACAAAGCTTTTTTTCAACTCAGGTAGTTCTGAAGGTTTCTTAACTACCTTCAAACTGAAATATATGTAGCTTTCAGTACAAAAGATTCGCGGAACGCTTTTGATACTTTTATGACAGTTTGACCTGAAAACAAGGATTAAATTAACCCTAGCCTAAATTTCGGCGCCAGAAGTACTCGTTTAGCAGCTATTGTTCGCACAATGTTGTCTTTAAGAAGGTTTGACCTTGAAGACAATTTTTGACCTAATTTAGGTAGAATTTGCTAACTGTTAGAAAAAAGAATTATATAATATTCCCTGATTTCTGCAATATTTCAAAACACTAGATTTGAAAGGAATATAATGGTATGAAAATATATGGAATAAGCGCGAGCGGGTTGAAATTACGCAAAATATTATTCTTTTTTTTTAGTTATTGCATAATAAATTAGGACAAAAAAAAATATTCTAAGAATTTATTATACAATGGTGTTCTGTAAAAATGAAACCAGTTCTAGTTCAAGGTCAAGGTCAAAAATCACAAAAATTTAAAAATAAATCCTATATAAGGCACTGGAAAGTATGTCAGTGTGTGTAATAGTCAGCCAACAACTACACGGTGAGGTATATCTACATTAAAGTTTAGTTCGACTGATGTGTATGTGTTGCTGGTGTCATTGCACAGTTATTAAATATAAAATATTTATTTTTTTTAATAGTTTATTTATATAATTTTTTTTTATAACTTCAGCTAATTTAATTATGAGTGCCATGGAACGTAGTGCACAAACAAAACAGTTAACAAACTATTTTATGTGTTTGAAAATAAATAAAAACTCGTCATCTTCAAGTGAGCACAACAACAGTTGTAGCCATATACAACAGCTCGAGCAAAGGCCGAGAGAATTAGCCAATAATAACGTCATTAGTGAACCGCGCAATACCGTAAAAGTGACAACACCACGTGGTACCCAATCCCTGCCTACGGAGTTGCTAAAGAAAAGGAAACATTTCCAGAGTAGAGTGCAGCCTTATGCCTTGTCTACTCATGTGAAAGCGCGAAAGAGTTTAAAATTTTAATATGAATACTTAGGAGATCGCGACCAATAATGAAATGATGTATAAAAATAATTAATAAAAACTAAATTCAGTGTGAATTAAAAAGCAATCAAAAAAAACATCTTATTATCCTTACAAATTTTTTAGATAAATTTTTTTTTACTGTTATTGCTGTGTTAGGTGCTGTTATACATTTTCTCACATGAAACTTTTTTTCTCTCACTGTACACTGCATTGTGAATTGTGTTTAACCACTCTATTGTGATTTACCTTTTTTTACTCTGCAAAAGAAGAAGTGTGTAAACACTATCACAAAACTATCACCGGTGAATTAAATTTATGCTAAATTAAAAGATTTGCAACTAAAACTCATACAAGTTACACAAATTTCCATAATTTACTACAATATGGAGACGGAGCTTCCCTCGACGAGCGCTAGCGCTCTGGCGGCTTGCAGCGCTGAAGTCCCAGACTTCACAGAACTTACGCCGGAGTTGCTGCAGCGTAAATTATACTTTCTGGTGGATCAGCTAAAACAAATGCATGCACAGCTGCCGGAGTAAGTGAAAATACATGATAACTGCAATTTAAGTGACTGTTAATCCAACATTGTTAATCCAACATTCTTTAGAAATTACCAAATACGTATATCATATGAACTGCTTACTGAGTTGGCCAACTCATTGCTCAATGATACAATCTTTGAAATTGTCAAAGGACTGATGGAAATACAAAATGTGACAGAGAAGCATTTGCTAACGCTACGCAAACAAGTTGAGACAGATTTTGAGCTGGAAATGCAAGAGTGGCGTAGCAAAATTACCGATCCGGAAGAATTAAGTCACATAGAACAGCTTATGCAAGTGAAACATAGCAAAAAAATGCGTGAGACCGATATGAAATTGGTTGCATTACTAGATCAAAAGGTAGTGTGTGGTTATATAGTGAAAAGACAGAAGTTCTACATACGCTTCTATTTTTGTAGGTGCGTGATCAGCAGAGCACTTTGCATAAAGCTGGCGTGGCTGGCTTTTATGTAACCGATAATGCAAAAGAAATCAAAATACAAATGTTTCTACTGGATTTCATTATTCGCTTGAGCAGGATCAAATTTGAGCCAAATAAATAACAGGAGGAGTAAACGTGGTTTTCACGTTACTTCAGCAAATTAGTGAATTAATATTTATTTTATTTTGTAAAGTGCTAACAGCTGCCTTTCGTTAATTTCTGTTCATTGTATAATATAAAAATTTTGGAAATTTATAAAAAAAAACAGTTGATTTGACTAAAATTTATGAGGTCATTTTATTTGTCGGACCACTCATTCCTCCAACCACAAAAATTAATTTGAGCAAAGTAAATAGAACGAAATAAAGCTGATTTCCAAAATAATAAAAATTAAAAACCAAATCAAACAAAAATTTATGAAGAGATAAAGAAATTTCATATGTGCAGTTTATTGTTCATTAACAAAAATTTCCCCATAAACGTTTAACCTTTGAAATAATAACAATTATGCCTTCTAAAATAGAATCATCAGATTGCACTTTATTTTGATTTGTTTCATTGACTTCTCAGCCATAAAGTACATATAAAGAAATAAAATAATAATTGCAAGACTTTGCAGAAAGAATATTAGGCTAAAAATAATTAAAAAAGCAAATACTAAACAAAAAAGGTATAAGTAAATAGTAGGATATAAATCTCAACCGAAAATTCACGGCTTATGATAATTATAACTTTACTTTGCTAATGGTTGAGACTTTTTCGTATAACGATGAATAGGTCCTTTTTAAATTTATATTTAGGAGAGATGCTTCGCTAACTGTCCTCCAACGGAATGTCCAGGAAACGATCTGTTTGTTGTTGAGGATATGGGTATTATATAAGTTGATTTGATAGGGCAATAAAGGAGGTGGTAACTGTTAACTGCGGAGACCCTTTGCATACAGGATATAGATTCGGTATGCCGGAGTCAATTCTGCAGGAATTAAGTCTACTTCAAGATCCAGAACGAAGTTTAACGCAGTTCCCTTTGGTTTCAAGTGGCAACTCCAAATCTTGTTATGCAATGGGTGAGGTTTTGGCTCCAAGGTCAATATGAAGATATTAATAGCTCCGCTGTGAATGGCATTCGATGTTCCTTGGAAGCGGAATAATTTGTGTGAAAACCGAGAGAAGAGTGTGGAGATATCTTCCAGGAAACATCCTGTAATAGTTCGAAGTACGGTTCTCTGACAGGTCTGGGATGAGAAAATGGATATATTATCATTAGACAATATATTTTAGTAAAACTTTTTTCACTTCGATTAAAATAGCGGTACTTCCGTTCTGAACGGAACTGTGAATATAAGATTTCCGTTATGGTGCATTCCGACTCTGAGATAATTATTAATTGTATTCCCTTTCTCGTTTCCTGTTTAAACGATCCCCAAAATGTTCCCGAATAATATTGAAGTATACTCCCGTGTCGATAATCCTATACCGGATATCCGGATTATTGTTGTTGTAGCGGCAGAATTCTGCCGAGTTGACAGTCCTTGGTCGAATAATAATCCAGACCCGTTCCGGTTACTTAGCCCCAACTGTCATGGGAACAGTTGAACGGTTGTGAGAAGATCTCTGGTACTCTTCAAAACCCGACAATCAATAACGTTTCAATTGCAATAAAGTTGAGCTACCAAGTGATAAATATTTCTCACTCACACTGTTTAAACAAGTATTTCTTTATGAGTGCGAGTGATCACTAACACCTACGCACATATGCATAGCTTGTGAAATTTCTCGCTGGCAGTGAAAACAGCTGCGCTTCCGTAGTACTCATATCACTTCTCAATCGGAAAAACGTCTCACAGCACATTCTCAAGAATTAAAGCAATACTCTTTGGCCAAGTTTGTTGTTGTTTTATGATATTTAATTTGAAAAAGTATCAGCGCCAAACAAAATGGTCACAACAACATAACGCCGAGTGATCATATAAATAAAGCAACGGACGGAATATGCTTTTCAATAGTTGTTGAACTAGAGTGGAGTCAAGTCAGTCAAGCACTGCGCGCTTAGAAACCTTACGAGCAAAATACGCAAATTTCTAGTTCAAAATCAAGTATCTTAATTAGAAAATCTTAAATAAAACAAATTAATTTAAAATGTCTTTGGAAATTTTAAACGCTGACTACACTTTGCCCGACCTCAAGGATGTGGTAAGTAATTGTGAAGGAGTGTTCAAAAATGTGTCTACGATTTAATATTTTAGCTATGTGACAATTGCGTTTATTTTTTTTTTTTTATTAAACCGGTTATTTAGTTGTGCCCTAATCACGTTTTTTATGCTAATAATGCCGAAATTTTGAATAATTTTTTTTTTTAATAAATATTTTTTTTGTGACAAAACGTGTGAATATTGTTGTTTTGTAGTTTTAAACTATTTTGTGGCAAATTTTAAGCTCATACATGATCTAAAGTATATTTCTTTCTGTGAAAATTGTAAACTACATTTTTTTTGTTTTGAATAGAAGGCTTTAAATAGAGTTTGCAATTTTTTTCTTGAATTGAAAATACAAAAAAGTGAAAAATATTTTAATAAAATTACATTTTTTCGATTAAAAGGCTTTAAAAATAATAAAGATAATTTTTCTTGTATTGAGAAAAAGTGAAAAAAATTTCGAATATTTATTTTTGTAAATTTCAATATAATTAGAATTTGTGTAATTATAAAAAAATAACTAAATTTCATGAAAACACAATGAGTGAATGAATTATGGTAGTATGACATTAAATAAATGTAAAAAAATAATAATGATAAAATAAATAACTAAAATGAAAATAAATAATAATTATGTACATATGTACGTATGTACAAACATAAAAAATATTATTTACTTTCAAAAAAAATATTATTTACTTTCAAAAAAAATATTCTTACATTCCTCAAAGAACAGAAAAGCAAATTGCTTCTGTTGTATGCAAATTTTATTTTAACATCATTTTTGGTAATCGTAAATTTATTTCAAGTGCCAATTCAAGCTTAAAAATATAAATTTAGCACAGCGCGTATTTTGAATACTTAATTATTATATTTTAATTTGGCAGTTTGCTGTTTAAAATTATGAATTCAAGTACATACTTGTTTAGACTGCTTTTAAATGAGGAAAGAAATTCTAAAGAAGATAAAAAATATAAGAAAAAATTTAAATATATAATATAATAAAAAATAATATAATAAACAATCTAAATACGATAAAAAATAAAAAAAAATTAATGTATTTTTTCAATAAAATAAAAAAAACACTTACTATTTCTGCTTCATGCTCGCTTAAAGGCTTCCGTAATGGTTCTAAACCCTTCAAAACCATGCCTAGTGCATAAATCAACTCAACGGAGACTTGTAAATTTGCCGCTTAAGCTCAAATAATTGTTCAAGTATGCCACTATTTGCCCACCTACACCTTCGCTGTAAACAAATTAAGCTAATTTGACATAAATCAAATTTTCCATACAACGGCATGAATTGAATGAGAGCTGACAGCTCTTTGACACTTGTGTTAATTGCGTATTTAAATATGTATGTACATATGTATATACAAACAAAACAAACATATGTACATACAAACAAAATCGAAATTATGAATTATACCCATGCCAACGAGCATACCTTAACTAAACCCTCAGCTACTTGCGAATTTTCACAACCGCCCACAAAAAGCCGTTATAAACAGCCGTGTTGTGGCATGCCGCCTTTAGGTGACCTACAACCTTCACCAAGTGCGGTGTGCATTTTAGCGAATATTCGAAAAACTATAAACCAAATGCGACGTCAACGCTGTGGCAAGAGTGCAAGCAGGCCGCAAGTGCGCAAGGTTGGTATAAAACAGCCGAAAATCACAAAAATAATTATTTGTCTCGAGTGTGTGGCAGCGCGTCATTCAAAGTTCACTACATTTTCAACACAGTGATTTTCAAAAGCTGTAAAATTTTATTTACAAAATTTCAAGTATGACAAATAATTTATGATTTCGTGTAAAATTAGTTACTAAATTAAAAAAAAAAAAACAAAATTCGAAATTGTTCACTCGCTTGCAATATGACGTTAATACGCTGCAGTCGTTCAATAATCAGAAGATTCTGCTGCAATTGTCCAGTGATACAGATTGTAAGCTAAAAATATAAACAATAGTGCGAAATTCCATGCTCTTTCATACTCATAACGCATTCATTGCAATATTGATTATTAGTTAACGGTTGTGTAATGAAAAACGTGAAAATTCACGGCCCGCAATCAATCAGCTGTTGTTGCCCGGGTATATGCAATGTAAATGCATTAGGCGCGTGGGTATTGCAAGCTTTTTGCCTAGTAACCGCATAAGCCGTAGCCACATTCAGGCACTCGTACCACAACTTTCATGTCGCCTTGTTGCCGCTTTTTTGCCTTAGTTATGGTCAAGTCGGCTGCCTTACCAGGCGTTTGTCAAGGTCAGGTTTGATTGGCGCATTCGCCTGCTCGTTGCAATAATCACGTGTGCATGCTCTCGGTCTGTGCATTTATTTGGCAGTGCATTTTGGATATATGCTCTCCAACTTAACCTTTGAGTGACTACGTTTAATGAGTATTTTTAAAATAAAATTTGGTTTGAATTTTTTTTAAATTTGTTTGAAGATTGAAGTAATCACTTCTTAGTTGCTTTTTATGGTATTTTTCTACTCGAATATCATTTCTTGGGAAATCAAAATTATGATATATAATCAGCGATAAGAACTATGAATGTAATATTTCCAAGTTTCCTTTCTGAATACCTTTTATTATTTTGGTATTTTTTGGATATGGTTATTTGATACTATCTTCCAGTAAAATATACCTTTTCTACGATGTTAGATATGCAATCAAATGCTCTTCAGTCATACGATTTGAAGTTAGAAATGTCTCCAATATGAATTTTTCTATAAAAGTGATTTCCAAACCTCACTTATTTATATAAATTTTAGTAGCCCTTCACGGATAATATAGCGGGCAAAGAAATATAATAAAATATATAGTATTTACGTATAGATAATAATATCAACTAAAATGTTTTGGCCATAAAAACCTTCTACTCTCTTACTTGTGATTTTTATTTCCGGTACCTCTGAGTGCTAAATGAAGCATTCACTCAACGTCATTGCAGGGATAACCGGCAAATTTGAGGAGAAAATATTTTACATGTGCAACTAAATGAGAGAAGTGAGAGCAACAGAGTTACCGTTACTATGTCAAAATTATTATTATCATTAGTTAATGATCAATACGAATCAAGCTTATTATTTTTACGCACTGAAGATGATATATTCAGTTTGCCACGATGTATATAACAACCAGAAGGAAACGTTTGAGACCTTACCAAATATATATGTATCTAAAAGAGTTTTTGAGTTATCGATTTGAAATTTTGCACATATTACTTTTTACCCAAGAAGCTCCACATTTGTCGGGCCCATCGATTTTGCCATACAAACTAACCGATACAAATCAAGTACTTGTATGGAGGACTTCCTTATTTGACGAGATATCTGCACGAAATTTGCCATATATTATTATCTCAAACAGTTGTACAATCCTCGAATAAATTGTTCAGATCGGCTCACTATAGCATATAGCTGCCGTACAAACTGACCGATCCAAAACAAGTTCATACATGGAAAGCATTCTTATTTCTCGAGATATCTTCACAAAATTTGGCATTGATTATTATCCAAGACAATAATGCATTTCTCGAAGAAATTAGTCAGATCGGCTCACTACAGCATATAGCTGTCATATAAACTGACCTATCAAAATAAAATAAAAAATCTTTTTATACCCTTTTATGCTATAAAAAGCACCTTTGAAGGGTATTATAGCTACATAAATATTCCTATAAATTTCTGAAATTTCACGTCGAAATGGCAACCCTAATCACATGTATTTGCTTATACGCATACATACATACATTTTTGGTAAAGAGGAACATTTAGTTCTTGCAGTTCATTTCGAAGTAAAAGAAACACAGATTTAGAAATTATTACTCTAAATTCGCTGTGGCTTCTCTCTTCCATGGATAAATTGCTAAAAATAGTGAAATACAGCTATAATTATCCGAATACGAATGGCTGATGAAAGATTATCTGAAGTTTGCTACAAAATCCGGTGACTTTTTGACTTTCTCCAATTTCATACGAAACCGGTTGTCAGTGACTAACTATTGCTGGTCACTAAAACATATGCGCCTACAACAACAGCAATGTAGTTGCGCCACAATACTCACCATTCATACATTCAGGCATACACACGAATCAGTTGGGACGTTCTTCTGCACACGTTCGACACGATAACTTAGCGAACTACGGAAAGAATCAAAAACAAATACTCTGACGTTGATTTTGACAAGCTAGTTGTATTGAAACCGCTTGTGCAAGAACACACAAATTTCGTAGGAAATATCAGTAAAATTAGTGCCGCAGTTGTAGAGTTTAATTGCAGTTAGTGTGTAGAAAAGCATACATCTAGGGAGCACAAAATATAAAGTGTTTTAAAAATTAAAAAAATAAAAAAAAAAAATGGTTGCAACAAGAACTTTCTCAAGCCAGCAGTGTAAAACACAAATCCTCTCTTGCATGCTTAGCCTCGCGCTGCTGCTAACAGAGGTCACACTGTTGCATGCGGATAAAACCAGCTGTCAATATGACGTCTTCAAGCCACAAGTAGCGACCTGCAGCGATGACATAGCACCAAGCATAACAATTGTATGAATATTGCAAAGAACTGCAAACCTAACTAAAATAGACGTAATTTTATGGACTACAAGCGGAAACGCCTACAATTTAACATACTTACTTAGCAAAAAGTTAAATGCGATTTTGTCACATAGCAACAACATGTAAGAGGAGTCAGCTAACTGCTCCTTGAAGAAAAATATCAAAAATCTTTATTGGCAACATTTTATTAAATCGAAAATATTTGCTTTTTTTGTATGATTTTGCAGAGCACTGTGCGCGCAGAGCAAAAGGAGCTGAATGTGACACCCGTTCATAGCGTGAATATTGCCTTTAAGACGGCCACCTTCGGCATGGGCTGCTTCTGGGGCGCTGAATCGTTATTTGGCGGCACCCAAGGCATTTTGCGCACGACTGTCGGATATGAGGGCGGCAGCAAGGACTCACCAACGTACCGTAGCCTGTAAGCGTGTGTTCCAAAGCTAGACATCACTAACATTTTTCTTTGTGTTTTTTCGTTTTCTCTTTCTTTTTCACACTGTTGTTATCGTTATTGTTGTACATGAACGCTTATATTAATACACGCATTGTAAATTAACTCGCTCATGCTTATCATAACTGCTGTGATTGACACGCTACACTAAAATCGCCCACTTTAATACTTCATAAAAATGTGATTGCTGACATGGCAATTGATATGAATTTTGCCTAATCATATTGCATACGTGAACTTTGCGCACACTCATGTCAAATTCACAAAATTTTCATGCTTTCACAATTTATCCAAATTTGCTTTAATTTAATTGCTTACACCTCTCGCCCATTCAATGTAACACCTCATAACCTCACTTTTCGTTATTCACCAAATTTTTAATTTTTTCGTTTTTTACTTGAATTTCACATTGTCCACCATTGAAACCATTTTTTTCACTACCGCCACCCCGTTACTGCTGCCATTCCTCACATTCACCGTCTACTTCCTCAAACACCTTATTGCCGCTTCTTCTTCTTCTTCCTCACTAACGCTTGTTTACTTTTCCCACTTCCGCCCGCGTTCGCTTCTAACAAAAATATTTATGTCAACTTTAACCTTCAATAGTGGTGACCACACTGAAGTGCTGGAGATTGACTACGATCCCAAGACCATCTCGTTCAAACAACTATTGGATCTCTTCTGGAACAATCATGAATACGGTCTTACCAACCCCATCAAGCGTCAATATATGTCATTGATCTTATATCACGATGATGAGCAGAAGAAAATCGCTGAAGAATCAATTGTAGAGGAGCAAAAGAAACGTGTGCCTGAAAAAATTATTACCGAAATTTTACCTAAAGGAAAATTCTACCCTGCTGAAGAGTAAGTTTGCTACATTTAAAACAATTTTATTTTTTTACTAACCTTATTGCTTTACCCTTCACAGCTACCACCAGAAATACCGTCTGCAAGGCCACAAAGACCTCGCCGAAACCCTGAATCTCGATGCAAAACTGTTGCGCACATCCTACGTGGCCACCAAATTGAACGGTTATCTCGCAGGCGTAGGTGGCGTTAAGCAATTCAAGGAAGAGATCGATACGCTCGGCTTGACACCCTCACAAAAGGAGTATTGCCTGTATCAGGTGGAGCAGAATGAGGGTATGGGCCTTTACTGTTGACCGGCTGGCGGCTTGTTGTGCAACTATCGGCGCCGTTGTGGCCCATTGCTGGATGTGAAAAAGCAGAAATATACTTCTGCGTAAATTTACTCATACATATTTATTTTGTTAATGCAAAGTTTAAGGCTGAAGCGTCATCTCAGTGAAATATGTCACTTTGGCTTTTCGCTTAAGCGGTAGTTAGCGGTGTATGCTTGCATTGCACCAGGGGCATACCAGTTTTTGGTTGCCTTATGTATTATTATTATTATGACACTATTATGCAGGTAGTATGAATTTAGAATTTTGTAGAATATAATTTTTTTTAAATTTAAGTGAGTGTGATATGACTATTCCAGAGTAGAATAGTATGTGCTACTACAAACAAGAAGAAGAAAAACATTGTATTGGAATTATACAAATAAAATTATTTTTTATAAAAAATATAACATTCTTTGTTTAATTAATTGAAAAACCAACCATAGCTTACTGATGTCCAGCTTTCTTGCTCGCATTTTTACTGGTTACAGTTACTCATCGAAACTCATCTTTGAATTTGAAGGATAATATAGAATATTATTCTAACTAGTTTTAGAAAATTCATCAGAAAATCTTGTTTTGAGCTTTTGACATTGCGATTGTCTCAGCTATTTGTATGAGGGGCTCTGTTGTTGTAGCGGCCGAGTTGACAGTCCTTGGACGGATAAAATGGATGAGGTACTCTCTTTATTGAAGCAGTTCTATAAGAATCTGGTCTCGGTTTCGCTATTTTATACACATATATGGCTATATAATGTGTACTAATCGCACCTCCATTTAAATTGCTTGTTTGTGATGGGATTTCTTCCCTGACTACTTGAACCACTACATCGCGAAACCTTCAAAAGCCAATCTTTCTCTGGGCATATATGTGAGAGCGATATGTGCGCTTGGCGGCGCCGCTAGAGAGAAGGTGCAATAAGCTTATTCACGGATGGATCGGAGTTTCATGGGAGAGTTTGCTGTCGAGAGCTCTACGTCAACTCTAACTTCAGTCTCCCGAACCTGTAGTGTCTGTAGGGTCTTTCAAGCAGAAGTGTAGCAGTAGATGTACTGGTACGAAGTGCAGCTTCCTTCACTACGATAGCAGAGCTGCAATACGGGTCTTGAGATCGCTGACAGTGCGCCCACAACCAGTCAATGAGTGTTCTTTATCATTGAGTTTCTTTGTTATCCGTCTTGTTTGGGTGCCGGGACGCAGCGGAATCTCTGGAAATTGCAAAGCCAATGAGCTTTGTAAAGACACCCTTATCTCTTTTTCATCAGATTTGGAATAAGTTGGTACTTCACTGCCCTATGGTGTTGAATTTATAGATCTTCCGTGAACATAGACTACGCCGGTCAATATCAAAAACCTCCTGTGAACTACTTATGCTTAGCCAGATTCACCTCGTCGCAGGTACTGACTGAACACTATTCCAAAGGTCTACATGCGGTGACGCTAGATGCTTTGTCGGATCTTAAATGCTAAAGCGGTATAGAGGAAGGCGGGATAAAATTATCTAGACACTTTCTTCTCAACTATACAGCTTTTAATGAATGCGGTAGACACACCTTCGACGAACTTGGTAAAGTGACAAAGGTTAATATTAGTCACCCTAAGACATTTTTGTTAGATTGAACTCGCTTCATCGATCTACATATAAGGCTGTTTTGATCCATATCTAAGTGTTTTGAAAACTATAAAGGAGTAGAGTTAGCAGTTATCCAAATAGGATCCTGTGTTGCAGAAGTCGGTCATACGACCGAACATAACTTAACCTAACCTAACCTAACTATTGATTATAGTTATGGATTGAGAATAAAAACATATTGAATTCAGTATTTTAGCACCTTTCGGATTATCTTGTCTTATCTTAGCTAAAATATAAAACTAACACACAATTTTAGACCGAGTATTCCAAGAGGGTTATATTTAGAAAGCATTTCACAATAAGTTTGCGCTCTGATTGCAAAATTTATGGGGCCGTCACATGCAGTTTATTGTTCCCAAACATTTCGCTTGCATTATCCAAAGACCTTATCGTCCAAACAACTTATATGATCCACAAAGCAAAACGTTTATTACTTTCCTTATGTGCGAAAGATTTTGGGTAATTGCCGATATAACCTTACAACCATGACAATACAAATTCGCACATTGTATATGAATTATATTTTTCCTTTCATCTTATCATTGACGACCTCAGCAGTTTTGATTAAATTTACGTTTGTTCAGACAGACATATGTATGTATGTATGTTGACAATAGTTCTGCTAATTTGTTTATTGTACTTGTCGGTTTCAGTCACGTCTTGGCCCAATCATAAATATGGGTTATCATCAATTACTCTACGTGCGTTTAAATTGAATAAATATCCCTAACAAAGGCGAATGTAAATTCTACTTAATTGATATAAACATTCATTAATAACACAACGACTTGTCGAAATGCTATATAAGATCATTCCGATAGCAAGGTTATACTGTAAGAGTACAAAGATTTGTATCGCTGATAGCGAAGCCTTTATTGGAATTCTCAAAATATTAGATTCCAGTTGAATGAATTTCATACATTATATCACCCCCTGTAGTTTAAAATATGTGCTATAGATTGGCTCTTAAACTTTTCATAAACTTGGTGAGAATTTCACAACTGAAGTGCATAAATATTATATTAAAATATTAGGATGTGAAGGAAAGAAAAAATCAGGTATTGACGGTCAGAACCCTTTGTTCACCAAGAAAGTTGATGATGTAGTAGTTTAGATCCCTTAGTACCGTGATAGCCTCCCGGTCCGGATAGCAGACAGGAAGGGAAGAGAAATCAGGTAGTGACGGCTAGTTCGTCAGGATGGTTGAAGATGTGATATACATAAGTATTAACGTTAGTCCTGTTTGAGCGCATATGAAGGAAAGGAATAACTCGAGCAGTGATAGTCAGAACTCATAAAATTTGAATGAGATGAAGCAAGAAGCTCAAAGGGCTTACTGCGATTCGCTTTTGGTCAAAATAAAACCTTACGATCGTACAATCGCCCTCCGAATTTTGTGCATTCGCGTAACATAATTTTGAATTTATAATAATTACATGAGTTTTGGTATCAGGTCTTATTATGATATGCTGCTCCATTGAAAAAAATACTTTCACGCAGTAAAATTGAAACGTAAATGCTTTCAAACGCTGAAGTGGTGTCCTCTCTCTCTCGGCGCTCTATACAACTTTGGCTCTTTCGACTGACGACTAAACAGAAAAGATCGTCTGCATTGAGAGCATCGGATGTATGTTTACTTTAATTGGAAGAGATACAAAAATACACGCGACGCTTTGCAACTTAATCAGCTGCTCTGGCTACTATATATGCATGTGTAATGGTAAAAAACAAAAATAATAACAACAATAGCAAATCTTCCCTCGTATAAATAGAAAAACAAGAGCTTACCAAACATGTTTCGACTGCGCGAGCTATATACTCTTAGATCAGCGCGGTACGTGGGGCATATCTTGGGGTACGGAACTATTGTGCCAACGCATGTGCCGCTACGCGATCATGAAAACAGCGTGTAAAAGTGACTATTTCTCGGCATTTTGTTTACGCGCTCGCCGACTTATTTAAAATGATTTTCCAAAAATCTTTTGACCCTTAAGACCATAACGAAACCAGGGCATATGGATGTCGTTGAACTCGTGACGATGTCTGGTATCAGATTTCGCTTGAGTCATCAAAATCGGTGCTGCCGTTTGGAAGTTACCGAAAATCCCATTTTGTGCTAAAACCACAAGAACGATTTGTTTCAAACTCGCACAGCATAAAGTAGATAGTATGCCACATGTGTGTGCCGAATTTCATGTAATTCGGAAGCTTAGTTTAGCAGCTAGAATTTTTACAAAAATTTTCGTTATAAAGTCTTGCAGACGCCTGCTCGAGACGAGTCACAGCGTTTCCCACAAAACACGACGTATTCACGTTTTATCAGCGTATACGTATTTAGTATGCGCGTTGCGGCGCTTCCCCCAAAAACGTCATCGTCACGGCTGTTCGGAGTGCGGCCGGCGATAGCAACAATGTAACAACAAGTGGATTTTGTTGTATGAGAAATGGGATTATGTGAATAGTTATGTAAATACAAATAAAAGCATTTTGGCTGCGTATGTTTTTGAAACGAGACCATATTTTGATCTGAAGAATTTTCTATAAAAAGTGTGTACAGTAGAATCTCGAAAAAGTCATCGGAGCATCGAACTTGTATTTTTATGGTTTTCATGCCACTTCAGAAAGGTGTTGAGGCTTACAACTGCTCCCGAGAAACTCACTTTCGCTTCTTGAATATCTAGCGTGATAACCGATTCGGTAATTTGTTCTTTGTTCCTTCCGAGCACTCACTTCCGGTAACCGATTCGTCATTATTATCATCAGACTTCGTAAACTTCGCCGTCTTCGGTAATTTTACGCTTGTTCCTTCCGAGAAACTCACTTCCGGTTGTTGAAATTCTTGTTAGGTAACCGATCAGTCATTATCATCATCAGACACTGCAAAAACTTCGCCATATTTGGTGGATCCTTGGATTCCTTCCGAGTAATTCACTTCGGGTTGTCGATAACTCGCTCGATAATTGATTTGTCATTACCATCATCAAACACTTTGAAAACTTTGCCGCTTTCCGTAATTTTAACCTTGTTTAAATTTTCAAAACCATTAATGCTCACGCCTGGATTGCCCCCAATCTTCGCACTCTGGCATAAAAAAAATATATAAATACTCTATAGTTGGTTATTTTAGTTACATAATAAAAAGACTCCAATTAATTTCCGCTAGTACCTCGAACAGCTTTTTTGAAAATCTATGCTCTTTGTAGTATTCTCCCTGCTCCTTATTAAGTTTGCCACGACGTTTGTAACACCCCGGAAACGTGGTCGTTTTTTCAAATATTGATCTGAAAATTTGTACACGCCCTTTTCTCTCCGAGAAGCTATTCACTTGTCGAAATCGACGATATCGTACCACTATAGGATATAACTGCCATACAAACTGATAGCAAATATATTATCATAATGAATATTTTGACTCAAATGCACTAAAAAGCTGTACTTATACGCGACCTTTGAAACTCGGTTAACTAAACTATGTTTTTTTTTACTTTTGCGAGATTTTACTGTATTATATGTTATATACATATGTATGTATATATATTTTTTTACATGTTTATAATGTTAATATGGTCGTATTTGAAAATATGTTTATCAAAAACGCTTGGTCTGCATATTTTTATGCTTATGTATATATTTTTGTACTTTTCCTAGCCAACTTTTTATTATTTTACAAGTATAAACACATAAATACATACATACCATATACATACATACATATTTTGCACCGCAAATGCGTGGTCAGCGTCTCAGTAATTTTATTTTTGCTTATGCCAGTTTCACGTGTCGGACGTGAGGACGCTAAATTAACATGTTCATACATAAATGAAATTAAATATACTTATACATATTAAATACAGTCAAGCATTGATTGATTTGTAACAAAAAAGGAAGCTTAGAATTGAATTCAAGTTCTCTAAGGTGTTTAAAATGCGCGCCGAATTTTGATTATCACATTGAAATAACTATTTTAAATTCTATAAAAATGTTTTTGTGTATATAAAGACATATGTATGTATATCTATACATACTATATACATATTATGTAAAATTCGATTTATACATTTATAAGTGCGCATTATCGCAATTTCTTTTTTCTATATTCATATAAGCTTTTATCAACACTATGATATGAAGTTCATACTATGAACCCTATTCCACCAAATTATTTGTGATTAGAAATTTATATAATTTTTTTAATCTCCAAAAAGAGCGCCCTCCAAGGTAAACTATTTTGCGAATGTTATTAATATTTGTGCTTAGTTTGCCATTTCACAATGCCAAGAGGGCATTGCCTTGTTAGTATCAGGCGACTTATCTAATGGGTGCTAACTGTTCGAGTGTTTGTAAATAAAATAATAAAATTAAAGTTTCTTTGCATAAATGTTTATATACATACAAACACCCGTCTATTTTTAAAGATTTTGTGGCATAATGTCAAGTGTTTTATAGGTTAGAGCTGCTTATTCTTAAGTTTTTAGCAATCCAATAGCTTTCATGTCAAGTTAAAGTTTAAAAGTTTATGAAATATTATATAATTAATATAATTTTTGATTAATATAAACAAGTGTATAATTTATGCCGGATTATTTAATATAAGCTGATAATATTATTTCTTAGAATATGACATAAAATATTTTTTCCTAAAATATGACCTTATTACTTAATGCATTTGATATTCTTAGTATTGAAATATTTTAATTACCGTATTGACTTTATTAACTATAAAGAAATATTTGTTCTGAAATTAAATCCAAACATATGTTTTCAACGCTATCAAGTGGTTTCGACGAAAAACTGTAATCAATACTACTGGAATAATAATTAATATGTGGAAATAAAGTAATCAATTTATTTAAATGTATTAATAACAGCTGGGGAACTGCCTCTTTCACTCGAGTTGAATATTTGTATACAATGTCTAAGTGCTTCAACAAGCTTTGTGAGAAATGGTTGCTAATGGAATGATTATATTAGATCGGAAAGGAAGTAAGCGAATGTGTCAGCCTTGAGGATAGTGTAGAAGAGGAGGTAGAGCTTTATTTATCTGTTCAATTTGTGTTAAGCCAATGAACCGATATCGGCAGTACCGACAAGTGGGTAGGTTCTTAGGCAGAGTAGAACGACTAAATCGACTCAGCTCGTCACACTAAATGATCAGTGTTGAGTAAATATATTTTAGAGGCTCTCTGGCGTTTCCTTCGGGATCTTACAAACTTCGCGGCAAATTTCATATACGGTACACAGAGTTTAATAAAATCAGCAATCGATTGCAGGCTTAGATAGACCCTTTAACTTTTAGAAAACTTTCAGGATATTTAGAAAATGTTCGAACTAACGATATATTCTATGGTTTGTGGTTTTTCTTTAACTAAAAAAATATGCATTCAAATTTTGATAAATAAAAAATCATTTTTATGTTTTGATTCACCAAGAATTAAAAGCTTACAATTTCGCTGAGTTTTTATTGTAATCTATCTTTTTATTATATCTAACCTAATTATGGTGCTAATGTGTATGTATATATTCCATTTTATTTTTACACATAAGCATAATAAAGTTATTTTGAGTTAATTATTTTATGGTTACGTTCAGACGTTTATAAAAACTGTCACACCTGTGAGCGAAATGCCTGATTTATGGCAAGCTATGCCCGAAATTACAAAGTAAAAGTATGATAGAGCCGAAATTTCTTATGATTAAAAATTGTCATAAAATATGTTAAATAAAATGGAATATACAAATAATATTAGTTTTGAAAATTGGTAATACGTTTCGAACATATTTTATATGTTTACATATGTATGTATGATTTAGAGAAAATCGATTTTTTCTATAAAATCGCAAATGTGGGAAATGTTCTATCAAAAAAAATCTGAATAATTGGTTGTATAGGAGATATAGTTGATCGATCTGACGGTATCAGTCAAAAGGATCAATAGAATATCAAAATGCGCCTACACCCAAAATTTCATTCGGATATGTCAAAAAACTGGCGACCAAATTTCGATAACATCTATACAAATTCGCCTTAAAAATCGCTTCCCTTAGGCAAAGTTATTCAAAATGATCTGTAGAATACTTCCCGCTTACGCGATTATGTCCGTTTTTTGGCTCCCTGTAAATAGATCCGCTGTAATATGAATAATTCGTAAAAAACCCTAAATATTTCGTGTTTTAACAAATCAGTCCCAAATACCATTCTTTCACCCATAAGGTGATTCTGAAAAAATTCAAAATTGTTACTAAAAACAATTTATTAAAAAATAGTTATGGTATTAAAAATAAGTAAATTATCTGTTAATAATAATTATAAACGAAATTTGTTTAATACATAAATACTTAATTTCTTTTAATTAATTTTTAAATACTTAATGCATTTCTTTTTTATATAAAAAATTTATATTTTCCAACACAAATTTCACCAAAAAGACTAATGACATTTTTTTTCTATTTTACAGGGTGTTTTAAATGAAATCTTTGCATCACACAAAATTTGTAAAAAGCTCTATTCTTGATTCCAATAGTCAAGTTGAATACCCGAAAGCTCACTCATTACAATACTTGCAAAGTTCCAAGCATGAGCTGTTATATCTACGAGAGCTTAAATAAAAGCATACACATACATAGAAGATGTGTTATATACCTCAAACACATGCTATTATTACAGTTCAGTGGTAAGTCTACACATACTTAACTTTAATATTTTTATACTGTCTAACTTTTTATTATTCCACTTACATACATCCGCTTTCTTAACTAGACACTGAGAAAACGGCTCTAAATTTAACTAGATTTGAAAGAGGCAAATTCACTTATGCGCTCTCCTTCACATTAACAAAATTACTCAATGCCTTAAATTTCCCCTACACCTACCCCACTTAAACTACTTATTTATTTTGGATTCATTTCCGTTTCCTATATACTATTCATCCGCTCAACATGCTAACATCCAATTACTAGACGAAGCCTTAAAAATAAGAGCGGTAGAAATGAGTAAGGGCGGTAGCAAACGGGAGCGCTTTTTCTCCGCTCTTAAATTTCTCATAATACTCAAGTTTATTTCTCTAATAAATTGGATCGCAAGAATTGTGTTGGGTTCATTTCCGTTTCCTTTCTCTTATTGTATCCGCTGACTTCATTCAACTCAATATAGCTTTCCAGTATACACAAGCATCCGTATAAAATAATGTGCGATTATATGAATTGAGATTAAAGAGTTAAAAAATTCACTGGAATTAGAAGAGAAGTAAAAAATAACGGAACTGCGCTACAGTTGAATTTGTAACGAACGCGTGCAGACACACTTTTGCACTTTTGCTTTTGGAATTGATGGAATAAAAGTATTTTAAATAAAAATTTAAACCAAATAAATAAAGAAATAATAATAAAATAGTGAAAAAGTGCATATTAATTGAATAATGAAAAATAAACGGTATAGGAACATTAAGTGAAAAGTTAAAAGTAAAAATTATACATAGTCGTACACGCCGATTGCTGTCCACTCGTGCCTGTGGGTAATAGTCGGGTTTCGCCGAAGTATGCGCAGTTGATGAATGTTTTATGTGTATGTATAGATAAGTATACTATGTATGTACATGTTTATACATATGTATATTAGAATTGCATAAAAAGTGTAGTGCTAAATATTTGCTAAAAGAGAATATATGAACGTGAATGTGCGGTTTTAGTGTAAATATTTTCAATATGTGTATATATATTTTTATTTTAATTATGGGTAAAAAAAATTCTTTGCAATGAAGAAATGGAAGGTTATAAATCGAAGTGAAGTTTATTTGAAATAAGTTTTTTGTGTATGTATTAGTACATCTGGACTTTCTGGTGAGGCTACTACTACCTTCTTACCGTAGACCTGCAACAATATGGCGTCACGTCGCTGTAGTTACGGTGGCATTAAATTACACCTTACTGTTGAAAAATATGGTAAGTTAAATATTTTTTGGATATAAAATGTATAATACGAACAATTACATTTGGTTTTGTGAAATTATGAGAATGAAGCTTCTGAAATTGTTTAAATTTTGCTTCTAAAAAAACCATATAAAGCGTCCATATACACTAGAAGCATAAATTGCTACTCAAAAATATGAAAAAAAGTTTCAAAAATACCCCTTTAAAAAAAAAAAAATAAAAAAATAAAGAAATAAAAAATTCGTTTGCATTTGTTCAACACAATTTATTCAGTAAAACATTTATTTTTCAATATATATATTTTTTTTAAATAATTAATATATCATAATAATAACATTTTATATTTTATCTGAGCTGTATTCTTACAATGTGATTCTATTTCTATTAAACTAAGGAAGATCAAATCAAAACACCAAAATTTCAAATTATCAAAATACTATATTTTCAGAATTTGTTATTGTTTTTATTAGTTTTTATTTACTTATTATTATTATTACTATTTTTTGAAGAAAAACTATAATCCACTCAAGAGTTTGTTCAAAAATATTTCAGTTGGTATGAAATCAATTGGTATATCTATTGCTGTTTACAATTTTTGGGTATATGAAATTAAAAAAATTAAAAAAAAAAAAACAGTTTAATTGTGTTTCTACATACTAATTAGCTTATTAAGCAATGAAAGCCTAGCGCGACTTTTCTTTTTCTTGGGTCTATCGCTTAGGCGCTCACTTCCTGCTAGTGTCTCCGCCGGCTCCAGAGAAATTGTAGAACTTCTGCTTTCGATCTTATGAAAGTGCACACATTCAACAAATTGCAAGTATCTCAACTTGTTTCGCAATTCTTTAATTGTCTGCAATAGTTTTGGAACATCAGTATGCACCTCTAACTGCTGCTCATGCTCCGTTTTAGTGTTATTGCGTAGACTCTTTTCGCTAATAGAACTGTGTATGCTTACACTATCATCAGAGATCTCGTTGTTCAAAACCGCATTATTCGCTGCCATTTTAGTTGTATAATACTAACGATTATTTTAAAAGAATAACCTCAAAATAAAATCAAGATCTCGTATTGTTAAAGTAAATTATTGTAGCTGAAGTGTAATCGTTGAATGCTGAATACAAACTGACCTTCTTTGACAATGTCCGGTATTTAAACTCTTTTTTTGACAACGTGCTGCAGAACAGGTAGCAACATTGTCCTTTAGTATGGCACGTACCTTAAAAAGGTGCACATCACTGGACAAATAAATTACTCGCACGTATCATTGAAGGCTGTAAAAAATAATGAACTACCTGATTTTATTAGCTAGAACAGCAAGACATTAATCTGTGAGTTTTCTGGAATTGCATAGAAAGTAGCTAAGCCTCAGCGTTGTATTTTCAAATTTTAATATTTTTGTACACAGCAAAAATTTGAAATTCCAAAATTTTGTCATTGGAATTAATCTACTGCTGCATTGTTTTGTAATTGAATTTTTTTCACTTTTTTTATTTTATATTACATTAAAGAGATCTTTTTCCTTGCCTAAAAGTCATTTTAAAAGTTTTAGAAAATTATTTAAAGCTGTGTTGTGGGAAACAAAGAGGCACAATGAACTGATCTAATCGAATAATAGCGACTTTACCTTGACTAATCGCAGCGAAATGAACTATTGAGATCTCTTGAGACTTGCGACCAAATATACATAATTATATGAAAGGGCTTGGCAAAGAAATCATAAATAAAAAATAGCTTTACTGTAGTATTGATCTTAACTAGAATAGAGATCAAAACTCTTGATTTATTACAGCCCTAACTACAGGATGGGTATTTTTCAACGAGAGGACAGTATGTTACCTACTATAAAACATTTTGTTTTTTTTACGTTTTTTAGCTCATTTTCTATTTTTATTACTGATAATATGAATATCGAAAATAAAAAAATCTATTTTTTTTTTACTAAGTGCATACATTTTATTTATAATATAAACATCATATTTATGATTCCTGCCTTAACGCTGCTAGACTTGCTATAAACTAACATTACTTTAATTTTTCCAAACGCTGTATAATTCTATTGTCGGGGTCGTGCCTGCATTGTTTTGTTGATTAAAAGTTCAAAGAATGTCGAGCTCGACAGCCGATTCTCGCTCCTCCTGGCGGCAGTGACATTCGCCTGAATTCTGCCACTCCAGCTTCAATTTGGCGGAAATGTTCGCATTCAACCAAATGCAAATAGCGCAATCTCAGGCGCAACCGCGACACTGTCTGCACCAAAGTTTCTGTTTCTTCGAATAACGACACAGCATCATCGTTTGCATTTTCGTCGTTCATGAAGGCTGGTATGCGCAATTCGTTTGCGGAAGCATTGAATTTGAAAGAATTATTCTCCATTTTAAAATAAATTTGCTTGTAGTTTGTGCTTAGATAAAAATTATTGCGGAACGTTGATGTTCGTAGTGAATCTTAAGTGAGAGCACGAAGACTGACTGATGTTAAAAAGTTGTTTTCACCTGCTTTTATACTAAAACTAAGAACTAGAACGTTTTACCTTTAGTAAGCAGATTTTTAAGAATATCCAAGAAAAGAAGTTTTTGTACCCTTTTTTAGTAGGGCGTAACCGTAGCACAATGAGGTTATGTGAAAAAGAATGAGTTTAGTTACAAGCTTGTATGAACAGAAACAGTTAATGTTCCAGTGTTTTTAAAGGTCCTTTTCTTCCTTTCTTACATATAATTATTTATATGCTCAAGGTTACAAAATATGGATCAATTTCAACTATTTGTCAATAGTTTTCTTTGTTGTTATGCAATATCCTACACTCTGTTGAACAAAGTAGTGTTAAAGAGTGAAGTAGCCGACCGGTCTAGCTTAACGGCCCGCTCTACACAAAGGTTCTATTTCCTACACTTTTATGGCGATTTCCTTGAAATTTTAAGAAAATTATAGAACTTATAATGAACAATAAATTGTTGGAAAATTCTTAATTCACATAACCCCTTAAGGTTGGCTTATGTAGACCTCAGATAATAGACACTTTTCTATACAATTTTTTAAAAGGACTTGATATTTTAAAAACGATTTTTCAATTTCTTAAATTATATTTTCTAAAGATTCCATTGTTTCTCAGTGCGTTCAATACAACGTAACAATAGATCCTTTCTTAGAACTGCAGCTTTCCAGAACTTCTGTCGCCTACCTGCGTATTACCTTTCTTTACATCCTTCTACCTGCTTCGCATATTTTACCTGCTTTAGCTTTTCTCAGTAGTTTTCACCATTTTTCAGCCTTTGAAATGTCCAGGCATTTTACTATATAAGGATGCGCCTCAAAGTAAATCTCTAGTAATACATTTGCTTACAACAAATCAACATCCAACTTCTTCACTTTACGGTAAAAATACTCGTATTATAAAATGGCTGAAAGCATTATTCACGAACTCAACGCACAATTTAATGATATGGAGTTAAAATCCAAAAATAAAAACCGAAATAAGGGTGAAAATTCCACCGCAAACAAAAAGTCCAAAAAGTATGAAACGGAAGAGCACTGTATGCCATATATTGCTTTGAGGGACAGCAAGGACCTCACACACATTTGTTCGCTATGTGGCGGCAATCTGTATGCTGATATCACTAAGGACGATGTCTTAAAGAAAAACCTGCATTATAAGTTAATTTGCCCACGCGGCTGTGGAGAACCGCCAAATATGGATAACTTTGACAGCAAACAACTTAACATGCAACCAATGGGTGCAGAAGACCATGCGAACTATCAGCAGCGGCAATTGCCCAACAACAATGGAGTTTATATGAGCAACTATAACTCACATCAGCCGCAGGATATGCTCGCAATGCAAAATCACAATTACAGATTCAATGTAACCACCGATCTTATGGCCGCGCGATCTGCGCGCTTGAAGCAATTATTGAATACCATCGATTGTGATAATTGTCAGCATGTGACTCTCAAGGAGAAGGCCAAACGCTTTGAGGCCTTCAAGCGTAAGAATGTACGGCGTGCAGAGTATGAGTTGAGCAGGCGTAAAAGCTATAGTAGCGATGGCAACAGTAAAGTTCCAGACTTCAGCTCAGATCTATCAGCTATGGCAGAGGCCATGTTCGAGTGTTCGGAGCGTCTACGTCGTTTCTACGAGCAGAAGGAATACAATCAGGGTTGCGAAAAATGCGGGGGCATGTAATGGAAAAGAGAGAAATATAGTTATTTTTAGCGGATTGGTGACCACATGACTGAAATAATGGAAATCGAAATATTATGTAATATACTTAGTAATAAGGCATTAAAATGCAAAAAAAAAAATTAAATAAAGTTTCATAATGCATGTAACATTTTTTTATATCTCATTTCACTATTTTTATGTAGATATCGTCACCTAAAGTGAATATCACAAGTACGGCAGGGAGGAATATTAAATTTCTTTAAAAAATTGCGTGATTTTATACACAAGTTGTATAGAATAACCTATCCTATAGGCTGACCATAATATGATATGATGAAACTACAACTTTCAGCTCTAGCATTAGTGGATTTCTCAGAATATATTTTTCTGACAGCCTAGCATTTCATTTACCATCCTGTTCTGTATTTTAAGAATGTTTGCATCTCTTCTATACTTCCCATCTTTATATTCCGTGAATTAATAATGAACCATATTATTGAACCTTCAAGCAGAAATGTTAGTTGCTTTGAATCAGTAATTATTAATATTTATTTATCAAGTGTACATACATTTATACATAAATATAAAGTTAGAAATTCAGTAATTCTTAACATAGCTATTACAGTTAACAAATTATAAATTAGCTTTCATAGCGCTCGTTATATAATGAAAGAATTCTACTACAACGTTCTCGTTCTCTTTATGTTCCACAACGCCAACAAATTGAAGGGCCACGAACAGCATTAACAATACGACGAATGTACAAACCAACCACATGCAAAATCTGGAAAGGTTCAATAAGTTAAAGAGACGGGTTGTTGTTTATATAAAGCAAAAAGATCTCTGTCTGCACAGAGCGTATAAGGAATCTGCCGCAAATATCTTTTTAGCTCACTTATACAAACAATTCCTAATTTTTAAAAGCCAAATTGGTTTTAGTTTCCACTTACTTGCACATCCCGTGCTTGGTTTATTTCTTTCGTAGCTATATTTCTTTGTCACTATTCGCTTTTTAATTATTAGACAATTTCTTCTCTAAAGGAAAAAACAATATTCAATATTTCATTTTACATATTTTCGAATATTGTTGCAAAGCTCCCAGTTAATTAAAAAATGGCTTTCGAAAAAAATTGTGAAATTTTATTTATACTAAGTATTTGTTGAGTGAGATCAAAATACAATACATATGTATGAATATTATGATCTTGAACCAACACTGTGTTCTGACTTTGCACTCAATTCGTCTGTCGTTTATGTTCAGGTTCAGTTTGGGTCGAAGAGTAGATTCAAAATCGATGGATCTAACTTGGAAGACATAAGTATTGTTTTGTAGAAAGTTGAGAACGAGCACGTCCATTAAAATCGTTCTTTAACTGTAACTATATATTGATAAATGAAGAGTGACTAGGTAAAAAATTATCTCGTGAAGAGAGTTTATCTATCACTTAGCTCTTTTTTCAAAAACATTGTAAGCTTTTCACTGTGATTTATTACATCTTAGCAAAGCTTTAAGAAAATTATATTGATTTTTCATATCAACTCACCAGAATCTGCATACTTTCAAATCCACCGGGAAAAGCGACGCCGTTGATTGTTCTATTAAAATATTACATACAGACTTTTTTGAAATGAAAACCCCTCACACAACAGAGACGCCGCTTAGTTCTAGTTTGAATAAAAACTAACCTAAAATTATGCGATAAAGGCTCGAATAAAAACTAATTGCCGCGTTTTTTTACTAGCTTTTTTACTACCAGGCCGCTTAATACATATCGCGAGATCAAGATATCGAAGCCTTAAGATTTGCTTAAGGTATTACCAAAGAATCAAACAATTTACTTCAATTTCACGAAAGCATTTTAATTCACATAATCTTCATTAAAATAATTCTATAAAACAATATAAATATAGAATACATATAATGGAACTATGTAAACATTAACCAAAATTTTTAGTAACAATAATTGAATGAAGGCTAACACAGTCTATAACACAAATCACGCGTAAGCTTTATAACGCTTAAATCCTTTTAATAATATTGCTGGAAGAGTCCTTTAAAAGTTAATGGGGCGGCAGTCACCATATCCTCTATCATTTTCTTATCGGAGTCCCCCCCTTTATGGTGAAATACTGTAAAGTATACGATTAGACCAATTATGAGGAACAATATGAGCACCGAACAAAGTATGCCGAGGCAGATAGTAAAGGCACATTGGCAGCAGCTGGAAGAAGTACATATAACAAAATGATATAAAAATAAATATTTAGAAAATAAAATATTGCATTTATAGATGTTTTTGAAAACCGTTTTATCGAAAACTCAAATCAAAGGGTTAGAAAGGTGTATGAAAAACGACTACCAGACTGAGGTGTGCCATTCAGTGAAGAAACAAACAATTTATAAACAGTGAGCATCCAGTATATTTGTGCCATAGAGAACCTCTGCTGTTACGTGGAGTATATATGTATGCATGCTTTTCCTAAAGAGGCACGTTATGGTTCTGGCGAGTATAGAATTTTAATTATTTCGCGTACTACTTTTAATAAAAATGATATTATGTGGCAAATGTTAAGGCATGCATATGTTGTTAGAAAATCCTGAGATTGAAAATCTGGAAACAATATCTCTTTAACTCTTTGAAACTTTGAAAAGATTAAGCACAAGTCTATCGTAAGGTCAAATTGTATCGTCAATAAAGTTTACTCCACACCCATCCTGGTAAAAATATCGACTTACCAGCACACAACTTTTCCTGAACCCTTGAGACAATCGCACAACACACCACACATTTTAATTGTTCTTTGTTAAAACGAGTGTTTTTAGGCGTTTAAAAAACTATTATAATCTCAATATTTTTTAGTTATCAGTTATAATTCTAATGTGTTATGTATGTTACGCGATAGAAGAATATTTCGTTAGCTTTTCAGTTTTGCCAGTAAACTTCATGAACTGACTTTATGAAAAAAGAGAGACGCAAGTTTCGAAACATTACATTTTCGAAATTTACAATATACCTTTCATTATTACAAATTAACCCCTAAATGAGCCATCAAACGGCGTGTCAGAACTTCTAATAACGAAGAGCAAGAAATTAGCTTAGAAAATTTCACTTCCACAAATTAGTTAAACCAGTTTTTCTCTTGCGAAATTGTCCAAAACAAAAAATTTTAACATCAACTTAGGCGCTCAAATGCTGTGGGATTAAATCACTCGTCTTAGTAAAAAAGTATTTAATTTTCAGCCGGTTAAAAAAATGACTCTTTAAAGCTATTAAACCTATGCCCATCGCCTCGTCAACAAAAATTTTCTTGAAATAACCTTTCAATCTCGTTTTTTTAAATATAAACCACTCAGCAATATCATTAACACAGAAATCTTCAAATCTTTATAGATCCATTCTTATATTAATTAAAATACAATGCAAATTTGTTAACTCTAATTAATCTAACTTAAAGATAACATTCGCATATAACCGTACGTTAGTGCCATCAACCAGAGAAAGGTCTCAAAATAAAGCTCACTATTTCTTGCATAGCCGAATTGTCTTCATCGGCATCTGGACTTTTGTGAAAAACAAAAGCAGCAAAACAAATTGATAAGAATATTATTAAGGCGATGATCACAATGCAGGCGGTGGCACAAAATACATTGTATCTGCAGCCGCTGAAAGAGAACAGTCAAAAATTATACTCATTAAAGAAAAACTCGCTAAAAATATGTATTTATGTATTTTTTATTTTTTGCCTCAAAGAAATATAAACAATTCACTTTTTTCCGTACCAACACATCTTCTGCTCTTTTTGCTTGCTTTCTTTTTGTGTTAAACTGTTTCGGTGATCTATTCGCTTGAGTTCTTGTGAAAATATTTTATTTTGCTTATTCTAGTGACATTTTTCGACACTTATTTTCATACATTTTGCTCGGAGTGAAGTTCAAAATTATTTGTTTCCAAGTTGATATTTTTATTATTTTTGTTTAGTATTTTCAGTTAAAAAGCAACCCTCTCTAAAGCAAAATCCTTCCATATCGCTTTCTAAACTTATTTATGGTTCATAATAACCCCTTGATTGCCCTTACAACCTGTGAGTGTCTTCTTTGTTTAGATCTCATTTTTCATTCATTTAGTCTCATTTGTCAGCTGGGTGTTGGTTATTGAACGTTATGCTTAAATTCTGGAAATATTATGAAAATTCTCTGCAGTAACACATCATGTTGGTTTGAGCATCGATGTTCCTGCATCAGCAATCGGTCCAACCAAATTTTCGATTGTAAAAATTACATTGAAAACCGATAATAAAAATAACATTATCTAACTAAATTTTTTCCGAATGACAGGGGTATTATGTTTCACTCAGTTAGTCGGTAATCAATCAATAGCTTTTGCTACTATTTTGCAAATCTTATATTTTCTGAAGTTGGTATTTGAAGCCTTCAGCATAGTTTTCATCTCGATAAAGCTTCAAAGCGTATTTCAAAGGACCTTAAAGAAGTCTTCAGCATAGCTTTTATCTTGATAAAGTTTCAAAGGTTGTTTCAAGGGACATTTAAGAAGATATTTCCTTAAGCATTTTAAGCTCATTTTAATGTGTCTTCATATCATAAATCATATTTGTTTTTCGTTTTAATATGTTCCTAGCCTATAGTTTATGGGCGTAACATATAGAATTTTGCCTGGTATACCCATAATCAATATTTATCTCTACGAGGGTAAACAAAGGGAAGCAATAATTTAATTAAGTACTATTTTATATATGTATATTATACACATATGTATTAATATATACGCAAATATATAGTAAATACATCATTGAGATAATACTATTTCCATTGCTCTACGTTATGGCCCAAACGTTATAAACGAAATATTTATAACGTACCGTAAATCAACCTATATTTGCTCAGAGAAAAAACTTGATTAGATTAGCAGCAGTGTGATTACATATTTTTCTTAATTAAATTCGTAACTATAATAAAACGCAGTGAAATTCTCTTGTATAAATGTTTAAAAATATTTATTAAATATATTACACTTAAAAAATATACAATAACACACACTGGTTTACACTAAAGTAATGCCAAATAGCCCCGAACTGGCATTAAACCGCATTTATTCCATTTTAGTGTTGTTGCTGGAAGTATTGCTTAAAGGTTGTAGGTGCAGCTGTTATAAGCTGCTGCACCAATTTTTCTTGCTCACCATCGGAACTATCCTTATGGTAGAATACTGTAAAGTACACGATCAGACCGATGATGACAGCTAATACTATGACCGAACAGAATATGCCGAGTATCATATTCAGCGCACATTCGCAGCAGCTATAAAGAGAAGAGATTACAAATTAATTATATTAAAATAAAGAGCTAAAATTAGTATGCACTTAGTATACATCTTTCTGAAATAATAAAGGTAATATGCAAAATGTGTTATATACTAGGGTGGTTCTCGAAAACGCGACCCCACAAAGCAAATAATAAAAGAAATGTTCGAGTAAATTTTTTCGAAACATTACCGCAATAAACTTAGTATAAGCCAGGCTAGTCATCACTACGGACACGGTCTCATACTCAACCTTGTTAATGTACTCGGGTTAAGCTAGCAATGCAACCGGAAACAAGAGACTTACGAGGAACTAAACACATCGTTTTAATTCGTCAGTAGAGAAGATTGGACCAATGGTTCTGTGATCGACAATTCCAACGCCGGAATCAGCATATTCACCGACTGATCAAAGAGTGAAACAGGAACAGAAGCGGACTTCTCCTGTAGTTATACAAACACAGAATGCAGCTTCAAACCAGATGACTAAAACTCGGAAGTTCAGTCAGAAATTGTGGGCATAACAGAATGTGCCAAGTAGTCTTCATATTCCACGACTTCAAATACTCCAACTTAAGATACATTAGGCATCCTCTGAGTTCTTGGATACCGCTTAAATTGGTTACCACCCGGGTCAGACGCTTCAACCAACCAACTAAACAACAAAAATAAAGTACAGACTTCCCTCGCCTAAAACCTATCGGCTTTGCTAACAGTGTTACTTACATAGACCTTTCAGTTGAACTTATTATCAAACGAGACTATGAGTGATTTATTTCACATTTACAATTGTTATTTGAGAGATTGCTGTTTGAATAACAAATTCAGCGCTTAACCTAAATACCTATAATATCAAGTGCAATAATTATTTTTGCAATTTTGCGCAGATGAAGTATATCTGGGATTTCGCTGGTATATATTATATATAAATATGTATATGTATAAATACAGTTGATAATTATCTCTTTGCTAATTATTTCACCTCTCATTTATCGTACACTTTACACTGCTATACTACAATGCATCTATGCTATCTAACAATTCAACGCTTTCATACATATCACTCAAGTAGGTTGACTAATCGTCTCTGGGGTTTCACGTGCTCAGAGCTTATAATGTGTTTACTGATATCAACAAAATGTTTTCAAAAGTTTCTGCAACAACTAAGGAATATATCGAGGTTAATTTGATGGCCACATATTGTATTGGGTGATAGCTTGACAAGCAAAAGACAGCGAGTATTACAAGTTACTAACGAATACTATATAAGAATTCGATACTTTTTTTCAGAAGTAAAAAAAAATAATCGACTCTTCTTATAGTGAGCAGATCAATTGAAAAGTCCCTGGTTCAAGCATAAAAAAAACCGACTTTTTTGTCCATATGTGACAATAGATGATGAAACATAGCTTCACCATTTCACTCCGAACTCCAATCGATAGACATCCGAGCGGACTGCACACGATGAACCCGCTCCAAAGCGTGGAAAACGCGAAAGTCGCCTGACAAGGTTGTGGCGTCTGTATTTTTTGATGCTCATGGAATCCGCATAGTGTCGCAAGTCCGTGAAAACACCGGCAAAAATCCATCAATTGGACTTCAAATGGCTTCCGGGTCCACCGTCTCTAGATCCGGCCCACATCGACAAATTCCTGTTCTCAGTACTCAAAAGAATGCTCACTGGGGAAAAATGTTTACTGAATGACAAAAATATCGCCGAAACAAAGGCCTATTTTGAAGCAAATGACAAATCGTACTACAAAAATGGTATTTAAAAGTTGGAAGGTCGCTGTAATCAGTGTATCAACCTTGAAGGCGATTATGTTGAAAGAAAAAAACTGCGCCTATAGACTTCTTTTACCAATGTTTTGCTTGCTTAAAACTAGTTTCATCCTACCATATTGCACATTACTGTCCTGAGTGTTATATACTTCTAAATAAAAAAAACTTACCAACAAAAAAGTTTTGCTGGACATTTCAGACACTCCCACAAACAGTTGCACATTTTGAATATTTGTGTTTAAAATTAATTCAAAATTATTCTACAAAGTAGTACACAATTTAATTAATTTAATTATTTTTAAAGCTCCGTGTAAGACTCTCGTGCAATTAAATTAGTATTTGTTTCGTTAGTTCGTTCGATATCAGTGAATCACTAGACGGTATTTAACGGCTATGTAAATGTTTTCCGTTTTTTTCTCTCCGCAAGTGCGTAAAACACGTTATTTCGTTGGCAAACACAAACCGTAACTGTCGCGTCGCTCGAAAGTTATTAGCTTTTTTCCCCCAATGGAAAACCTTAACCTATGCGTGATACATATGGAGATAGGAGACCACACATGGATTTATTATCGCGTAATTCGTACACTTAACATATTTTAACTTTAACGGGAGTCGTGCATAACATGCCTCAACACTTCAAGTGCTTAAAACGACTTAGCAGCCATCACCTAAGGGTTAAGTAATCGGTGCCAATTATCGCGTTTATTGCAAGGTGTAAAAAAAATACAAAAGCAACATTTGGACGTGACACATTGTATTATCAGTGTCAATATATCAATGAATCGTATTTATGTGCTGATAAGAAATGGTATTTGTTACCGAAATATGTACCTAAGAACGACGTTATTTATATTTTCTTATCACTATCGATTGGTGCAAAAACAAGCGCAAAATAACAACATGGAGATGAATGTTTGTTCAGTCCACTTCACAGCAACAATTAGGCGGTGTAGTTGTTGGAGCACACACTTGAAGGTGAATCCCATCAGAAATCAACAAATTTTATGACTATGAAGGAAATTCATAACAGTTATATCTTTATGTCGCTCTAACTTATGTTTAAAAAATTCGTTTTTTTTAGTCCAACTTATTTCCCTTCAAGGGTGTTACGATGATTATAGCCTCCTTCCATACAAAAGTGAGCTCACGCGGCACTCACGTTGCACAGAGCTTTCTTACACCCAAATAATCGTGAATGATATAGTATTATATGTACATTTCGTAAATCTTCAGGTCAATGTTATAATATGGTGCTTCTTATGAGCTCTGTAGTTCCCACTCTTGACGTCAAAAATAGCTCTAAGTTAGTCATACCTCAACTAATACGACGAATCCATTCAATTACACATAAGTGTCATAATATTGACAGACAATAATGAATTTTCAAAGGATTAGTTCAATAGCTGACATCTGGCAGGAAATATACTACGATATCGAAGTTAAAACCACTTATCTTATCCATATACATATGTACATATATACATATATATACTAAGTATATACAAAACTAACGCACGTACATACATATGTACATATGTCGCTAGCGCGTAATTAGCAACTTTTTAGACAGAAAATTTCAAAAGAAGCATATGAGTCATTAGCGCAAAAAATGCAATCACAATAATGAGCTTTTCGGTATTAACCCAAATGTTCTTTTATCAATATTAATGAGGTGATAAGGAAATTCTGGTTTTTTTATACTCACATATTCCAAGCTTATTTCAACAATATAACTGATCCAGTTCTTTACTTATGAACTGTAGACGTAGGTCTAAGGATTGTGCAAAAAATATACATATTCTTATGGAAATAATACATACATATGTATGTGCTAACATGTGTGATATAGAAATCCCACATAGGAATTTATACATCCGTGCAAGCTTGTTCTCTATAGGGTAAATTACAGCTTCGTATTTGTACCTAAATGCCAGAGATTTGTAGAAAATATCTAAAGGAGATGAAGTTGATTTTAAGAAGTAGATTTTAAGCGAGGGGACTCTCCTTTTCTTGGCCGCTATCTCATAGTCTATACGAACTTTTTCATGAAAAATGAGACGCAACTTCTAGTACATTCTATAAGTCACTGGGTCACTGGTATCTTCAATAAGCAGATAGGAGATCTATAATAACATACAAAAATATGATCAGTCATTGCACCTTCTTTTGAAAACCTACAGGAATTCGCTACAGAAACCTTGAGGGGAAGGTAAGCTTCCTCCTGGCGGTTTTGGTCGCCCTTTTTCGTTCTTATCAAGGTTAATGAAATATTTTATGTGACTAGACAGTAAATCATCATCAAAAGGGGGGTCACTTATCTGAGGCTATGGTTTCCTTTTCATTGGTAGTGTTTTTTACGTGACGCGTCCCAAACCTAGCGGACAACACTGTGAAGGGGATGTTTCGCCTTCTCACTTTAGCTTGTTTTAAAACTGATGTTTTCTGGCTGCCCAGAGGATGCTTGGTCTAAGACCAGAAGTCGTGAGCTACTTGAGGCATAAGTAAAAGAATAGTTTCTGGCCACTCTCAGGTGAATGTCACTCAGGGGAAGAGGAAATCTCCACTCCTTTGGAGAGAACAATGGAGGACCTGGCTGCACTTGGTATCTCGTATTGGCGCCAAATTGCTAAAATAAGAAACGATTGTGGCGCTGTTATTAACTCGGCAATAACCGCGTAACCGCGGATTTTACTTGGCTGAGTGTTTATTTTGAAATATCCAAGACAAATTTAAAAAAAAAAAACACAAATCGCACTACATTGAACGACATTTTGCTTACCAAAATTTTACACTCGGTCTCGAATTGCAAAGTATTGCTCAAACAGTAGTTATGTTAAGGGAAGTGGTTCATAAAAAAGCTAAAGTTGTGTAAAGTACAACCTCAATTGTCTGCTCCCAAAAAAAAAACAAAAAAGAACGACAGTCAACTGAGCTGCAAGTTCCCTCTTGGCTAAAGCAACGTCGTCTCGCGTTAACAAGCCAGCAATCGAGCATTTGATATAGAACACCATCGCCCAGCTCAGCAGAATTTTCGACAGACACTTGCAATCGCATGTCAACTGCAACTCTTCCATTAACAAATCGAAGCAAACCACCAAACTCGTATGCACTCACGTCGTGGCGAAAACAGCGGTCAATTGCATTTAGTTGCAAACTATCTACCAGTGCTGGCAGCCGAAGCACACCACAACCGTAAATCGATTACACCGCGTGAAACAACGGTCTATAAAAATGTCACAAAGGGAAACAAAAAGTGCATATGCATATACCACTATAATTATCTGGTTGATCGGTGTTATGATAGCAACACTGCACACCAGCCTCGCGTGGCACTTAGCACAGACCGGCCTCACCGAATCCTATCGCGTGCGCCACCTATCGCTTTATTACTCACGTGTCTTCCTCTGTATTAGCGTGGAGAGTGAACTCTTTCCCACGTTGATCGCCACCAAATGGCCGGAAAATTTCGTACCCCTGCAAAGCGCGATATATCCGCATAGATTCGCACACGCTAATGGCAATCGAAGTGACTGTGAATTGATACAGAAGGCTATATGGACCCAGGTGGACAATTTGGGACGTTTGTGGGTGTTCGATGCGGGGTGGGAGCCAACGCCGTCGGCGTCAGATAAGAAGGTGGAGAAAACGACGAAAATGTGTTCGCCAAAATTGCTGGTTTATGACTTAATACGCAACGATGCCGAGGTGAGTGCCGGGGCTGAAACCAAATTGTAGCTTTGAATTGAGATAAAGGGAAACAATGTAGGCAATAATTGCGAAATTCGAGTGAAATTAGTTACGATAGAAATAGCGTTTGCCACGATTTCGTCGCGTTTCTTTGTTTTTGATAGATAAACTCGTTAAATCGTGACGTCATCAATTAAAAGGTGAAAATCTTGGGCTAAGAATGGTGGACCAAAAAGAGTAGATGTTTAGGCGATATTCGGTTTTTATCGAGAATTTTAACTAATGGTAGGGCGTAGCTCTAACCGATACGACCGGAGCGAATATATCTATGATGTGGTTGTTGTGACGGTTCACTAGTACCCGCTTGGGTGGTAAGATTCATGTTCGTTATCATCGAAGTCATCTAGGCACAGCAAATGTGATGTTCCGAAGGGGTCGGAGAGGGATGATAGATGTGTAGGGTTTGCTGGGCATGCAGAGAGGTGGTTAGAGTCATGCGGGGACACGTTGAATGCCGGAAATATATGTATTTTGTTTGTCATGGCTGATGCTGGACGTCATTGCTATGGCTTATAGTTGAGCTTTTAATCGTCCCTTAGAAAGATCGTCTCTACAGAATGATAGTCCCCTGGAATTTTAATGAGCTAAATCAATTTTTAAGCCTGAGTCTTGTTTAAATTTCTTAGCGGATCTGGTAACGAAGAGTTTGCAGTGAAGGAACTAGAGATGTAATAGAGGGAATATAGGAGAGGGACCTAATTTCAAGTTAAGGCGAAGTAAATGCGCTCAAGGAATCTCTCACAGTGGTTTAGAGGAATTTGGAGTATTTTATTCTAAGCGGAAGACATTGTCTTTTAGAGATATTGAAAAAATTACCATGTTCAAAAATATAATTGATTTCTTTATCCCTTACCCACACCAACGTGGCAGGTATTGCGCATCGACTGTAACCGCTATCTAACACCACGTGATAGTGAGAAATTAATCATCAAATTGGGTCCCAGTCCAGCGCTGTGTAAAGTGGAAAAGTATATTTACTTCCTACGTCCCGATGACGCACACATACTCGCCTACGATATAGTGGAACAGAAGTGGCATCGTCGTGCGCTGCTCAGTCGCAAATTCCAAGGCATTATTGAGGCACCGTTTCCAATCAAACCAATTGACATCGCTTTCGGCCAGCAGCGTGAACTACTCTTTGCCGATGCGGATGGCAAGCTGTATGCGACGCCGAACTCACAATTAAAGACAAAAACAAAGGAAGTCAATGAAATCGCCAATGACTTGAATGCGAAGAAATTGCAACAGACGGAGGTGACGAAGAACGACGTGTCGAACTCAATTGAATTGGAGTTGTTGGGCAGTTTGCTGGGCCCCAGCAAGGGTATGATGGTGGATGAGCGCACCGGTGCGCTTTACTATGCCGTACCGAAATACGGTGCAATCGTGCGTTGTGCATTACAACGCAATTTAACGGCGGAAGACAACGAGATAGTTTACTTTACATCGAAGAATATACAACAAATATTCTTCGGCGTGGGCGGTGCCGTGTGGTTGTTGACTGACCGGCTGCTGGAGCCGAATGATCATTGTTTTTCGAATATTTAATGATAGCTACGAGTTGTTGGCTGCCACTTGTGGGAGCGAGCTCATATACAAATATGATATAGGAAAAATATATAGACATACATCAAATAAGGGAAAAAATAATGAAGGACAAAAAATAAAGACAAATAAATAAATTAAAAAATAAAATATAAAAAAACAAAAACAATAAATAAAAAAAAAATAAATAATAATAAATAATAAATAAATAATAAAAAAAAAATAAATAAATAATAATAAAAAAAATAAATAATAATAAATAGATAAAGAATAATAAAAAATAAATAAATAATAATAAAAAATAAATAAATAAATAATAATAAAAAATACAACAGAAAAAAGAACACAGTTTTTTAGTTTTGTAAGCTTAAGATTTTTTTACTTTAAAAATCATTTTTGTTTTTTTACTTCAGTTAAATTATTTTTTTATGATTACACAACAGATTCTTAAATGTTTTTTCTTCGATTTGTTCTACATATATATAAATTAATGTGTACATATAGTAAATGTATGTATGTAAGTAATTTTTATGCATAAAATATTTAGCTAGAGATGGGCAAAGTTCATTTTAAATTAAAATGTATTCTTTTACTTTTTTGTGAAATTTTTGTATTTCATTCTGCTTTTACTAAAACTGTGCTAATTCATTTTATAGGTATGGCAACGTTATGCATTTGAAAGTTTACAAATTATTTAGCCAAAATAAAAAAATACATGGGTAGTATTAGAGCGTAATATATCAAAAAACCTGTTTCATATTTGTGACAAAAGTTTTGAAGAAGTACTTATGTAAGATATGTGCCGTATAAAAACAATGCACGAAAATTCAATTTTGTTGTTAATAGCGGCTTTCGCGTGTTCTGTGGCAGCAATATCCCAACAATTGGCTTTCATTAAACTAAATTAGGTGCCTAATGTCTCCTTGTACAACTGTTTGTATTATAATATATTTTTTTATCATGAAATAAACTCAATTTCGTATTGTCTGTTTGTTTAAATAACCCATCAAAGCCTGCAACCGCTTTTTAATGTTCTTTTGATCATCGAGCGTGCAGCCCAATAGTGCGCTCTCGAATTTCTTGTCGACCGGCCCAGCATCCATATCCACACCATATTCATATGATGATGACGCTTCCGCTGCACTGCAGCAAGCATTCAGGTATTGTTGGCAGCGTTGGCGTGACAACACTGGGTCGCCAATAGTAATCATCATATCGATCAGTGCATTGATTTGACTGAGCGCATCTTCCTGCGAACGATCGCGCACCGTATGTACCAATAAATCGACGGTGGAGAGACGCGCGTTGACTCGTTGTATGTAGCAGAAGATTTCCTCACGTTCCGCTACAAAGTAGAATTAATGATTTATTTTATTAAATGTTTATAGTAACTTAAATGCAAAGGCTTACCTTCCATCATGGAATGCAGCATATCGTGACTCTTAATCAAATCAATGGACATCAGTAGGAAGTCCTTCTTTTCTTGCAAGCCCAAGGCATCTTTACGGAATTTCTCGACGCGCGCATCTAACTGATCCAACACTGAAACAAATCTAAATTGCAAACAATTATTATTTTAGTTTACTGATATTAATGGTGACGCATTTTTTCTAAATTAAAATATATTAAGTATGTAATTGGAAAAAATATAATTGGAATTACCTCTCGTTAAGGTTAAAGGGCCTGTTTAGCATTTTGTTACGTGTGGTATATTTTAATTGCGATGAGACAATGGAGTAATTGATATTATTTGGATTTGTTGGTAATTGTGATTTGTTGTTTGATTGGTTCAATAGTACATCAAGTTACATACATAAATACATAAAAATAAAAGGAAATAAAATAATTATTTGTAAAGGTTAATAAGTAAATTATATGCCACACCACAATTAGCAACTACTTAAATATATTATATATAGGTTTTTAAGTAAAAAATAATAAAAAAAGTTAACTTCTTCTGCTTTAATACACTTCACAGGTGCATTTCTTACAGCATAAAAGGGTATAAAAAAATATTGATTTTGGACACTAAAAAGTGCAGTCGATTGAATTAAATTACCCACACATACATATGTTTGTAATACGGTTAAGATAAAATTAATCATTACAAGCCAAATATTAATTATGTGCATATAAAGCTTTGCACTACGGAATTATTGCAGCAACAAGTTTTAACAGTGAAGAAATAATCTTTACACGAGAAATCGACAATAACTAAATGACTTGATAAATATTTTACAGCATTTACACACTTAACAAACACATTTCGAAGCACATACAATATATTTCCAAGAGTTACTCGCGTTCAGGTGCCCTTATACGGACTTTAGAAAACGAAAGTGAACACAGTGTTTGCACGGGTACCTACGAAACTTCTTAATCACTTGTCTATTAATAGATTATGTCCATATGTGCACTTATTTAGAGTTTTCTCGCCCACATACTATAATTTAATGTTGAAATAGGGCAACAGCTTGCATAGTTTTGTTTGAAAAGCACTTTAAAAACGTAACATTTTCCACAAAAATCTCTTTTTGGCGAAAAACATATTTGACGGACACACTATAGGTATATAACTACACATTTTTATAGTGCTTATTTACTATGTATGTAAATACACTTGAATAACAACCTGTCCAATGCTTTACTATCATCCACATATCCATAGCTCTGCGTTGATGAAGCATTTACATCTATACCACCGCCAGCAAGGTCACTAAAGTGACGTGACGTTTCCGGAAAGCTTACATGACCGCCTAGTGATGATGCTGATGATGACGCCCTTGCCGCAGCGTCATTTAGACCGTGCAAATAATCAAAATTCATTGATGATTCCGACTGATAGCCTGCTGGGTTATCTGAGTACTCCTGTGGTGGTGGCACAGGAGTGGAATCAATGTCCATATCTTCTCCCTGAGACGTGGTGAAAGCTTTTTTAGCGTTAAACGCTCAAACAAGGAAATTAAAATAAATCAGTTCGCCTTTAGTGCAGAAACTGCGAACTAATAGAGTATCTTGCGCGGGCGACAATTGCTGACTATTGATGTTATTGGTTGTTGTGATTTTTCTCTACACGCAGTCAGCGTGTATATCTTCGTTGTTATTATTTGTTTTGTTGCTTTTAAACGCCTACTATCGTTGTGGTTTGTATGCCTATGAATTGACCAAAATCTATTGTATGGACGCTTTACGTTTTCTTTTTGTTTTCGGTGTGTGTTTTCTTCTTTTTGTACTTCACGAATCAGTTGTGAATGTTTTTTTGTTTTTGTTTCAAATTTACACTTGGAATGTTGTCTTTTGGCTTTGTTTGCTTTATATGTATACTAAAATAGCAAGACGAGAGATATTTTATAATTTTCTTAAAAAATTTTATCTCTTCATGTGTAGCCAGCCTCTATAGTTAACGCGACGTAATGTAATGAACGTCGAAAATACTGGAAAGATATTTAAAAAAAATACAAAAAATTAATCTTTAATTACCTATCAATTGAGCAGAGTTCTAGTGATGGCAGTGTCAACAACGACAAGTCGTTATCGACAGCACCACTGGACTTCGTTGTGTTTAAATGCGGGACGGCAGTGCAGACGGGTGTGGAGAAGGAAGAACCACTAGATGTATTTGCGGATGTTGTATTGTTTGTTGTATTAAATAATGTATTCCAATAGTCATCTGCGTTAGCTGCCCGTTCGGCTGGCCCTGGCGTTGCTACGTCCGGAACATTATCAAGGCGGCGACGCTTTCGCAGCATACTGAGAAAGTTGTCAAACATTACGCGAAATATGCAATGGCGGACGGAAAGTATTCTGGATTTTGGCACGTCTATTTTCTTTGACGTACTCAAACAAAACCCAAATAAATGTATTATTTCAAAAATATAGAGGTACGTAGCGCGAAATGTGGCGTGATTTCATAAGATGTCATTCAAATTGAAATTCAATTTAGCTGCGTCTAACATTTTTTAAGAAAATATTTGTTTCAACAGGTTAAATATTAAGCTTTACACATGTACATATTTATATTATGAATATGTTTTGTATTGGTTTTTGTTGTTATGACACATGTGAATATTCGAGACCAATGTCACGGACGTTGGTTTGCTTCGAAATTCTGTTTACACGAACTTGCATACGCACATCAATAAAATTTTTATATCAACTAAGGTACTTTTTTTCAATTATCAGCTCAGCAATTCTAATTAATACACGCAACGCGAAACTATTAGTAAATTCCAGAAAATATTATGAAAATATCTCTCAGCAGCACACATATGTTTCATTCGACAATTTAAAAATATACGACTCGAATGATTTCATACACATTTCCACTTTGCGCAAAATTTAGCGATACATTCGCTTTTCCGAATTTTCGCAAGGTATTTACGTTTTTTACCACACACTACATAATGAGATAAACGCGAGAAAAGATATTTCCACGACAATATAATAAAGCCTTACGCGTAATGTTTGTTAGCGAAGCACTCCAATAATCGACATGATTCTAGAACCCGAATAAAATTTAATTGTTCGTTCCCTTCCTTCTCCACTACCTTTCGACTGCTTATTTTTATTCTGGCTGTCATTAAAACAACTTTATACGAATAGGGGAATGAGCGGCATATTTGGCTAATTACCTGAGTGAATGAAAAAGCAATAATCTGCCCGTTTCACATAGACAAATTTGGTGTAGGGAACTGGGATCGTCTTCAGATGTTTCACAGATTTTCACCAATTGTCCTTTCAGTGTCCTTCGTGTACCAACGCGCTCTATTCTTTCTATGAAATGTATGCACAAAATTATTCTATACGCATTTATTCATTTTTCGTTTGCAGTATTTCAGAAAATTTTCAGCGAAAATTTCTAGTGTTTTTCCACAAACCATTTGACAAATGCTAAATTCCGTCTCCTTTTTTCAACTGCTTCTTTTTGATGTCTTCTGTTTACTGACTTTTGACTTTAGCTCCACTTTTCAGCTCTGTATTGCGCATAAGCTATTGAAGGAAAAAATCCAAAACCTACGACAAAACCGTGCCGGTTGTCAAAAACACCTTGCTTTTTTTTACCACATACAATAAACAACCAATTTATATTTTTCCGTTTTGCAATTTTTTAATGTTTATTGTTTTATTTGTTTGCTTTTTGTGGTTGCTTACTAATTTGGATACTGTTATATGTCAAAAAAAAACTAAGAATTTGCATGAGTGGGTTGAATTGTTTTGTTCCAGCTGCTTCGTCTAAACAGTTAGTTCACAATAGCATCCCATCTGGTTAGAAGAAATGAAAGTGACATTGCCAGAAACAAATGGGCCGCACAAGTCACAATAAAATTTTTATTTAACATGCCAGTTTTAACAAAAGCTATAATTTAGAAAAAACTACTTTACAACAACATTTCTTCTTTAATTTTCTTTTTAGTTTATCAAAATGTAGTAGAAATATTGATATTTGTGTGCAAATGGTCGTATGTTAAAAACTTAATATCGTTGCAACTCTGTGCCCTTGTTGTTATTGTTTGGAAAAGAACGGAGGAAAAGGAAATGAAAAACAGTTACGTTAATTTTGTTTCGGTGCAAATAATATCTTTAAAATGTTTTCTAGTGTTTTTTATTTGAAATGATAGTGAAAAGTTGTGAAACTGTATAAAGTTGTGAAATGTGTTTATAAGTGAGTGTGAGTTTGTAAATGAGTGTGTGAAAAATGTTGTGTTCATAAATTGCTGCGATTTTTTGGAATTCGTGCGCTGCCGCCGCCATAGCAAGGTAATTTGATAAAATTTGAAGAAAGTGCTTGCGCTGGTATAAATAAATCATTTGCCTACATACATCTGCAGCCTTTAAATTGTTTATTTCATTAATAATCCTGGTTTATAATAATAAATTAAAATAAAACAATAATAACATTCTTTGTGGCGTCATTACACACGCCACCGAGCATGATCAGTCTTCGGCTCGCAGCAGGTTCGTCCAGCCAATAATCAAATTGGTGTTGTTTATTTTCTTTATATGTATACATACATATGTACATATATGTAAACTGTGATGCATTTGACTATAATCCTTACCGTTTAAGTTATTTCTCCGAAGTTAGTCGTTGTTTCGCTTTCACATTTTATTTTTTCACGTTCTCGTGGCTTTTAATGTTCTAAACCCACACAGTAATGTAGCTAAATAAAACAGTATAACGAATTTTGCTTTAAAACATTATATGTATTGTATATATATATTTTTGAATAAATTTTTTATATTTTTGCAGTTTGGTTTTTACATTTTACGATATTTCATTATACATAAAGTGTTTTCATTCACTAAACAAAATAGTTAAATTCATTTACTAGCTTTCAACGCCTCATTTAATTCATTTATGTATTTAAAATTATTTTTGTTTTCATTTTAATTAACTTAAATAAATTTGTTTGCATGTCTTTTTAATTTGCATATCGTTAGCAATTTGCTCTTCATTGTTTAGTTGTGTAAATATATTCAATTTAAGTATAGGCTGTATTTACTAAATATGTAAATGTATGTATAATATGCACTTTTCATTGAAAAAAAAATTAAATTAAATATTATTTGTGTATATGCGTATATTAGGCAACAAACAAATACAGTACGCAAATATCGTAAAATTTTCATTTATTTTATTACATTCTCTTGGCATTAAAAGTTTCTATCTTTTCACTTATAAATATAGTTTTTGTTACTGTTGTTTTTAAATGTATGCATGCATTTATGTATATATGTATAAGTATATATATTATATGGAAGTTGTGCCTCGTTTTTTGTCGTTCATAGTTTTATTTAATTTTTACGCTTTATTTTTGTTTTTCGTCACTTTTTTTCTATGCTCAACAAATTGTACTAAATACATTAGAATATTTGTATGTATAGTATATATGTATGCATATAGGTAAACGTTTACTTTTAATTTTAGAAGTATGCTTATTGAATAGTAGTTAAATATATTTTTTTTTAATAAAATGAATTTAATATAAATTTTAGCTAAACAGCAAAATTGCACATTTCCACTTGCCACTTACAGATTTTGCAGAATTTTGTTGCACTGTTAAATCTTTTAGTAATATTTTCAGTATATTGAATAATTTTTTTCATGTTTCTGTGCATTTTTTTTTCTCATACACATATCTACGCTTCTTATACACTATATTTATGTATGTATGTACAGTTCTGCTTTAAATGTAAATAAGTACATTGTATTGTAAGTATATTTAAATGTATGTATGTATATTTGTGTACCACGAGCTTGCACTTTCTTGTAATAAAATAAGGCATTTTATTTAAATTCTATATGCTAATATTCAATATGCCCAGCTCACCACATACATACACTCGCCGGTAACGGTAACTAGCTTATTTTTAACACTTCTTCTTTAAATATGTATATGCAGCGCAGGCGTTTACAAGGCAACGTGAGCTTTGCCATGCTTCACCAGAAATTTTTTTAAAGTATTTAACAATTTTATTTAGTTTTGCGGCAAATTACAGAAGCATACATAAAATTTTATTTTTACATGTGCTTAATTTTAAATGACTTCAATGTTGCTACACGTTACATTAAATTTTATATAAAGTAAACGAAAATTAATAATAAAAATATGAGAATAAAGAATAGATATAAAAAATTAAATGCCAAAAAATAAATAAATACAAAATTAAATGTAAAAAAAAAATTAATTATATATGAAACAAAAAATATTAAATAATTAAAAAAATATATTAAAATACAAAAAACAATTTTGAAGTGTCAAAAAAAAATAAAATTCAAAAAATGAAAAAAAAACAAAAAAAATAAAGTAAATAAAATAAATATCTGCTATTAAAGTGAGTTTAGTAATAACTAAAATTCACTACATAATATATATCATGTATATATCAGCTAAAATTTTATTATTTAAATTTTTTTTAAATTGTTTAAAATATTCATAGTAAAAAAAAATATTATTTACATAAAAAAATTAAATTTTTTTTGTAAATAATAGCGCTTACACTAATTATTTTTAATGACTAAGCTTTCAACATTTAATATGGACATTATTTGTAAGTGAACTTTAATAAAAAAGAATATTATAAAAATGTTACATTAAAGACGCTCTCGTTTACACACTTTTTAGTTACAAAATTCATTTATTTGCGCAATTTTCTCAACATTAAAATATTAATTATATGATTTTAGTGTACTTTGCGTTATAATATTTGTATTTAGTTGTTAATTTTATTGTTTAGAATGTTTGAAAATACTTTTGATTTCTTTTTAAAAAGCAAAACTAAACTCACGGCCGCTGCAACATTATTAAAACAGGCAGATTTGTACTTCTCTTCTTTTCCAGTCTGTTTTCTGCCTCTTCCGTAATTTTTTGAATTTTTTTCTGTTTTCGCATTTTTAGCACACAGTTTGCAATAACAAATTTTTATCCACACATTGATTTTAAAAATTATATATGCTTGCCTTTTAATTGTCATTTATTTATACAAAAATCATTTCTTATAAGCATTTAATTTTTTTCTATTGACACTTAAAATGTATAATTTTATTTTACTAAAATATGTACACATTTTCTTTATTTCTTGCAAATAATTTAAAGGTATTTTATTGCGCTTATGGAATTTTCCGCAAAATTATACAGTCTTACATATAAAAATATGCTTTGTTTTTGAATGTCAAAAGCGTGTAATATTTTTTGCATTTAACAAAAACAAAATAAATTATATGTGCTGCAATGAAATAAAATAAAAAGCTACAACAATTGTGACCCAAAACATTATGTAAAAAAAACACATTTAATTAATTTAATTAAAAGATTAATTTTAAAAATTTACCAACTTAAATATGTTTATATACTACTTACATACATATGTATGTGTACCGTTAAAATAATTTCTATTGGCTCGGAAAGTTTTTCTAAACAACTAGTAGTTATCAACGAAATGCTTTTAAAATTATATTAAATTTATTTAAATACATATTTTTATATTACAGTTAAAAAATAATAGTTTAAAATAGATATAAACAATTTAATTTAAAAATATCATTTTAAGTAAAAATTAATAGTTTCATGCATTTTTTACTCTATATAGAAGTTGACAACACTTTAACAAGTTTACGCTTCGAAAATAGGCGGTTATAAGTAATATGTATAGTATGATTTAAAATAATGCTTTTAATAAAAAAACGAAAATTTTTGAAAAAACTAATAAAATAAAATTATTTGAATTTTCAATTCAGAATTGAAAAAAATAAAAAAAGTTTCGCTAAAAAATGTTGTGAATGAAAAAATTTGGTAACAAATGTTTTGAAAAAAATTAAATTGAAATTATTTTAGTAAGCAATGCAGAAATTAAAAAAAGTTCGAAAAGTTTTTCTAAAAGTTTTTGGAAAAAAATTTCGAAAAAAAGATTTGGAAAAAATAAACGATTCAGCAAAAGAAAATCGAAACGGTTAGTACTAAAATTATATAAGTTCATTTTTCTCAAAATTAAAGACTGTAGATAATAAAAAATTAAAAAAAAATCGGAAACTGGAAACTTTTAAGAAACAAAATTTAAAAAATAAAATTTGAGATGTGAAATTTCAAAACAAAATTTTTTGAAAAAAAAAATCAGAAAAAAAAAAAAAGCGCATTCTCCTCGAAGCCATTTGTGAAAAATTAAAAAAAGAATGTCTTTAGAATCGAAAGCTTATAAAAGCACAACACAATGAAATTCTTAAAATGAAATTAAATTGCACAAGTAATTTCACATTTACTCTCAACCTTTTGCATATTCTTTGCATAATTCTTCAAATAATCAACACTGCTTGCTATTGTCTATGAATAAAGGAACAATATGCCAAACAAAGCACGTTTAGCATTCACCAAATAACGCGAGTTTAGTCAATATATATTTTTTATTATTTTTTTGTTGTTTTCTCGCTACTAATAAATACATTTAGTCGAAATTATTGCACATAACTTTTTACGAGGCTTGGTTTAGCGTTAGAAAGAAGCGTTTGAAAAAGCCAAACAAATAGGTTTAATTTAAACCGTTAAACACCCATACTTTCCTAGCAGAAATTCAAAGACTAGAAAACGAGTCTTCCACACAGCAGCGGCTCAAAGCGCGCACTCAGAAAATGCGTCGAATTTACATATAAAGACGTGCTTGAGCTGTTTCTTTTCTTATGAATCTTTATTTTTGAAAATGTACGCATAACATCAACAACAACTGCAAAAACAACGCCAAGCAATGATTTCTTTAGTTTCTGCAATTCCTTTGGCGTGCTTCTGTGCACAAAGAAAAACCTAATGGGCTTTGGAATTTCCATAGGAAATTAAGGTAGTAGTATAGACTATATAAACTTAATTGTGGTTAAGGCAGCAACATGTTTTCATACGTATGCGTCTATGGTTTTCGCAAAACGACAAAGCTTTTAAAACATGAAGCTTTTGTGAAAGCTTGAGAGTTTTGATTTTCGTCGTGAAAGCTTAGTGAAAGCTTGCGAGCTTTGGTTTCCGAAAAACGACAGAGCTTTTAAAACATAAGGTTTTGTGAAAGCTTGCGTGCTTTCACCCTAGTTTTGATTGCTTCTTCGCCGATTTTGCTATGCTGCCTTACTATTGTTACAACTTGAATAGTTTTTCTAAACCTAAAAGCATGAAAACGTGCCTCATTATTTACGCTAAAAATTAAATATATTTTTAACACAAATTTGAAGCTGCAAATATTATTAAAACATAATATTCTTGCGATTTTTTGCCTTGACAATTTTTGTGCTGACTAAATTTTAACTAAAACTTTGATTTTGGCGAATGTTAAACGTGTTGCTTAAATATTTTCTTGCATGTAGTTATGTATGTCTATTATATTGGCATAAAGCGAGGCAAAATATTGTTTTTTAAGCTAGCAAACGAAAGTTGTTTGCTTATGAAATTGCTTAAATGAGAATTAAAGAGAAAATGAGCTTTTTATATTAAAATTAAAGTTTTAAAATTTAAGTTTACATGTTATTGTTATTTTTTGTAATTAAATGTAAAAGTAACTGTTTATTTAACTAATAAAATAATTAAATTAATTAGTTGTAGTGGAAGTACGTAATATTGTTGTTGTGAGCTTTAAGCACAAAATGTCATGCAGCGGAAAAAGTGCTATAAAAAATATTTTTAAAATATATTGCAAAAAATGAATTAAAAAATAATTTTTTAATTAATTTTAATTAATTTAATTTGAATATTAATTAATTTAATTTAATTAATTAAAATATTGTTTGATTATTATAAATAATTTTAATATTTAATTGATTTTAATTAATTATTATTTTAATTTTTAATTGATTAATTAAATTATTTAATAATTATTTTAATTTTATTGCAAGTTTTTATACCAATACGTAAAAGTAACGCATAATTTATTGCTAAAATTTGATTATAGCCAAAGCTATTATTACAGAAAAAAATTAATTGCACTTAAAATAAAATTACTAAAAATTCACATGTGGCTGATTTATGTATGTATGTATATTATGTGTGTATGCGTACTAAATTAGTAACTTAAAGTGAAGTTTTTGGAATATATGAAAGTAACGCTTTTTAAAAAACAAATTTTTTGTTGTTGAGCATAAGTAAAAGCATATGTAGTTGCACGCTAAAAAATTTTTACAAATAACTTTTTAAACTAAACGCGTAATATTGTGCAAAAAAAATTTTATATATAATTTTTTAATTTTTATAATTTTTAATTAATAAGTTTTTAATAAAAAAATAATTACAATTATATTATTTTATTATAAATAATAATTAATATTTAATATTTAATTTTATAATTTTTAATTTTAATTTATAAAATTTATTTAATTAATATTTATATAATTAATTTATAAAATGTTTAGTTAAAATAGTGGAATGTTGCTAATTTCTGTTAACATTTATTATTTACAAATTATTTAAAATATATGTATGTGTATGTAATTGTTATAAAACTTGGACTTGCACTATACTACTAGATGGATTTCGAAATTGGCATGGACTGTGTGGCTGGACTTCTCCTCTATACACTTAATTAAACTATATAATGCCAACTATATTCATGCAATAAGTAAAGCACTTTAAGTGGCTTATATAATGGTACTTTGTAGTATGTATGTGTAATATATAAGCATTTAATATATTAAATGTTGCATTAAGTAAGTTTTTTGGTCAAAATTCGTTTTCATGTAAATATAGTATTGATCTACAATACGAAATGCACATTGATTTATTTATTTTATTTTACTCATACTTTTATAATACAGCAATCATGTATGTATACTTATATAAAATCTGTTTACAGCCTGTCCAGCCCGTTCACTTACACACTAAATACATGTAAATATATTTTACTTTTAATATACAATAACTGTTATGTATAAAAAATGCTGCATACATTTAAATATATTCTCATAAAAAGCAAGTACATATATACTTATATACATATTACATAAAAAATGCTACTTTCAAACAGTGTAAATATCTCATAAAATATGTAAACTACCGCTACTAGAAATTCTAACCGAAAAACGCACACATTCACGCGCCTAACATTTAATTTTATAGAAAAAATTAAAAAAAAAACTTCTCTTATTTACCAATGCTGCCACATTTTTAGCAACTTCTTAGTTGGGCTGCAGCGCAATAAATTCATTTCCTTGTCAGCGGCGCGGATAAAGCGTAGAATTTCTTGTGAAAAATTTTCCGTCGTGTTTTCCAAGCGCCTGCTCTCTCGCTCGCTTAAGCGTTCTTCTTGCTGTTCTGTTTGTTCAACATCGCTTGCAATTTGTGCAATTGACTTAGTAGATTGGCGTTCGTGTGCTCCAGCGCGTCGCAACGTTTGCGCTGCTCATTGTTCTCATTGACAAGTATTTCGACGCGACGCTCTAATTGATCCATATATTCCTTCTTTTTGCGTCGACTCTCTTGTGCAGAAATCTGTAATGTAGCAAAAATACTGCGTTATTGGGCTTTTAAATACAGAACCTAAGAGATCTTGACTTTACTATATGCGACAGAGAGGGATTGCAAAGCAATCGTCTATCGGTGAACGCTTATCACCAAGCACTTTCACGCTTCATCACTGCAATGATAACAAACTCTATCCTGCAAAATCCGTGGCCACCCTATTTAAGGACTGTCGCCTAGAATTTTCTCTCTTGTTCACTGCAAGGAACCTAAAAATCCCAAGTGTTTCACAGAAATCATCGCTGCAGTCACCTGCTTGTAGCGGAACAGGATATCATTTCTTCAACACGTCCTTCAGGACGCGACTATTTCTGATGAGCACTGCTCGAGTTGCCGCGTGAAACAAGAGTGACCCTAGCGCAACTACATGCATTGAAGTAGGTTAAGCTCCTACTTACATATATTATATAAAATACATGCTGACATATAAAATATTGTATATGTCCTACAATGAGTACCCGCATGACATTAATAAACCTCTTTCTATGGTCCGAAACCATCGAAACTGCTCGTTTCCTGAACCTATCGTTGTAAAATCTGCTTTTTTGAAGCGGTGTACTGTTCGGAAAGCTAAAGTTCTAACAGCGGAGAAGATAATAGTAGTTGAACTTCTTAAGACGATAAGTTTATCGTAGAAACCCCGAACTCATCTCAAGAAGATTATGAAAACACTGGCCTACAGACTCCATAATGAACTTTGATTTAATAAAGAAAGTATACATAAACGAAAGAGTCTTGGGCTGATTTAGAAGGTCTTTTCCAAGAGCATTAATTCAAAGGTCCATTTCATAGCTAAAATAGCATAGAATACTAAAAAGTTGGAAGATCTTATTCGTAAAATTTACTGTAAAACGTATATACTTCGTTTTTTAACACATCCCTCGCGGAAATAAGTTTTGTCAGTCATTGATTTTCATTTAGGCTTTAAATATTTGTTCGAGTTTTCTCCCTAACTAAACTAAGGCCTCACCTTATTTTTGATTTTTCTTCGTATCTTCTTGAGCGACTTCTCCTCAGCTTTGGTAAGTGGTAGCTTCTGTGGTATTGGATAACCTTCGGCTTGTAGCGTGCGCTTCTCTTCCTCGGTTAGGATTAGCACGCCAGTGGAACCTTTCTGTTTAGCATACAAAGGAATGAGTATATTAGTATTGTATCTAATAATCCAATTTTAACCGCACAACTTACCGGCTGCGAGCTGATGAGCGGGGTGTGTATTGGCTGACGTGTGGAACCGCTAGTTCCACCTGACGCATGTCGACCGGCTGCATGCAGTGACGATGTCGACGACGAGGCGGATGATGGCGATGACGAGCTGCTGCTACTGGCACTACGGCGCACATTCGCGGCGTGCAAGGCAACGGGGGTAATGACTGCAGGGTTGGCCACAGATATAGAAACTGAAGTGTTGGGCGAAAGTGGTGATAGTAAATGTTCCGGTGTTAAATTACCTTCGGAATCACCATCACTCGATGAGCAGGAGGGTGGCGTCAATGGCAGACCATATTGACCGTTATGCTTGACAGTGGCACTAACACCATTGTAGCTAGACTCCGACTTAATATTCAATTTGGGCATTACAATGCTTTGACCATTATTGGCGGATGTTGCGAGTTGTTGCGCTTTGAGTAAGCTCTGTGAGGCGGGTGTGAGTTGCAGGCAACCGTTCTGGTAGTGTGTGTATGAAATTTAAATATTAGCAACATTTTTCTTAATAACAAATAGTGCTTCGGTACTGACCTTGTGCTCAAAGACGAGATCGGAGTTAGTGCGCGCGGTTAGCTTCGAGATTTTTGCCATTGTTATGCATTCCGGCGAATTAGGGCTGGGCGGGCAACTGGAATCCGGTGACATGGGCTCATCCTTGATGGCCGACTCATCGATTTCGATATCCGAACAGATGTCCGGCGAAGAGCTGCCTTCGCGTGCTGTTGACGGCGTACGACAGCTGCTCGTCTCAAAAACTGTGCTCACCGCCGTCGCTTGAGGTAGGTACTGTTGGAGATGTGACTGTTGCTGTAGTTGTTGTGTAGCGGCGGGTTTGCTAAGTGTAATTGTAGTGGTGTTGCTGCCGCCGTAACCGGAACTACAGCTGCTGCTGCTGGTGCCACTGGACGTTTCAGCGGTGCGCAGATTGAATGTCATCGGTGCGGTGGTGTTGATCTTGCTGAGGCTCGCATAGATGCCGGCATGTGTGTAGCGTAATGGCAACGCTGTAGCAGATTGGCGGGTAGTGGTGCTCGCAGTAAGTATACCGCTGCCGGTTGCGGTGCTGGCGGGTATGCTCAGTGTGCTACTTATTGTGGGTGTGCTGGAGGTAGCGGCGGTGGTGAGCAATGTGTTTGTCGCTAATTTGCTGGAGCTGCTGGTTGTGTGACCGCTGTGCTCTAGCGTAGCTAATTCCATGGGCGTATCATCACAGTCCACCGATATGGCCAAGCACTTGGGGTCAACACTGTTGGTAATGTCTACATCGTGCCGTGAGCGTGCTGTGTTGCTGGTTGCGGTTTTCAGCGAAATTGCGGGATAGCATTCGTCTTCCATGTCTTTTTGTGGTGGGGGTGGACCGGAAAGAGAACGAATAGAAGAAAATGAAATTTTATTTAATCTTTCAGTGGGAGTTTATTTTATTCGTGTGCAATTGTATTTCCTTAATGAGGCCACTGAACTTGGTATTTTGTCAGTCTATATTATTAATGCTTGTTTTAAGTCATTCCCAAGCAATGCAATGAACTTTCAATGGATTTTTGTTTTGGTAAAAATTTTCACTCAATGCATTATTGCTGATTGTATGAACCAAATTTGTCTGATTACTTTGATTCGCCATACTTGTCGGGTTTAGTTGTCAAAGTTGTATGGAGGCGGGTGACGTGGACAACAAATTTGTGATAGACTTTATCTATTTTAGGGGTGTTATGAGCCGGTATATAGAAATTTTTTGGTAAAAAAATTAAACGACATTCTTAGCTGCCGAAAAGTTTGTTTTTAGGGTCAACCTCTTAGCCTAACCTGACCTTGATTCGCCTAAGACTTATATTTTTTTCCAAACGTGATATAAAGTGCAATTTTGTAATATTTTACTGTTGTTTGGTAGTTAAAATAATTTAAAAAAATAGTTGTTATTGTAAATTATTACTTTACATATTATGTAACCCTCAAGCTGTTTTTATAGAACACTCAATTCGATTTTTTAGATATTTATAGAAACACTTTAGCAATTTTTGGCTAGCTAGTTTAGTAGTAGAGCTTAAAAATGGTGTAAATAAAAACAAGGAACTTTGTGTAATAAAAGGGTGGGTAAAATAACCTTAATAAAACTATGTGCGCCTGTGGTTATGCTTTAATGTTTTGTGTTTGTTTCAACGGAATGACTTTTTTTATTTTTATTTTTTTGTTAAATGTGTTTTATTTATGTTATTTATGTGTGGCTTACTTTTGCTAATATATTTTTGGAGATTTCTTTGCAAAATATTTTAATTTTATTTATTTTTGTAAATATTTTTGTTGCTGTTCTTGTATTTTTTGCAACTTTTTAAATATTTAACGTTCATAAATTTATAGATAACTGTTTTTTCCCAAAAAAAAAATGCACCAATATAGATATGTATATATTATACAATATATAAATTTTGTGCATACAACGCCTATGGCTATGCTTCATTGTTAGCAGTTTGTGGTCAAAAACTACCTCAGCCCTATTTTTACTACTATTTTTACGCTATTTGGATTTTGTAAAGCTAATAATAATGCTATTTACAACATCTACACAATATATACAAAAAATAAATAATAATTAAAAATACGAAAAGACTTTTTCGACTACCCAATATTTTACGCATTTTTAGATGTAATCTATAGACATTTGCCTTAGTGTTAAAGAAAAAACAACGCAAGTACCTTAAGGCGCATGGTTTTATAGAAATAATATATTATTTTTAATATTTTTATAGAACTTTCTTTCAATTCTCGCTTCAAATACCCCCGTAGTGTAGCAATGACGTAAATATCTGCCTTGAAACTACAGAAAAACAGCTTAGTTAAATAACCTATGAGCCGCCAAAACAATTTTAGTGTTGAAATCATGAACTATTGTACCATGCATTTGTGTAAATAATTAACTAAAAAATATTCAAAAATATTCTAAATAAAATTTATGAGTGAAGTGCTGTCACAACCAACGAAAAGTGTGCTTCTGCACAGGCCATTGAAATATTGCTTATAAAAGTCCAACTGTCATGTGCTTATTAAATATTTCTTCATTAAAAATAACAAGTAATATTTATTCTTTAACCTCACAAACAGCTTAGTGTAATTCTATGCGCTCAAACGTACATTAACGTCAACGAAATTTATTTTGAAAAAAATAGTTGGCATCATTGAAAAACTGCGAGCGAAAAATAATATTTCAGATACACAAAGCCATAGTGTGGCGGTATTAAAAACACTGTTATTTCCACACATGAGTGACAGCTATTACCTAAGTTATTATATTTTTAATGCAGCTGTTTATACAAGTTTACACACAAGCAAATACAGTTATATACATATGTGTGTACAATAAAAAATTTACACAATTGTATAGTTGTTTGCATTAAAATGCGCTTGGAGGACCACAAAATTTTAATATTTGCTTCAAAACCCATTTTCTTATAACAAAAAAACATATTATTTAAACAAATGTCGCTTTGCTACTTCGAATTCATTTTTTTAGTCAACGTACACTGAGAGAAAAGACTGCATGTTTGTTAACAGTACCTCGCTATGCATTAACAGTACAACTGTTAACTAGCAGTCAGTAAATCTATCAAAAACTTTAACAGAGTGACTTCTGTTCTCAAATAAAATAATATTTGCGGCTTCATGTAGTAGTGAAATTTAATAAAAGAGTTAAGTTACAGAATTTTTTAGGTTGTAAATATTTTTCTGAGGCCCAACTCTGCTAGTGTGATTTTTCTGTTGTTGGAAGCATTTTCTGAAATCTTAAGCTGAAATTAAAAAAAAAAAAAACCTGATGAGAAAATGTATTGAAATCTCGTTTAGTGTGATTTTTGTAATATCGGAAATATTTTTCCACAATCCTATTCGTTGAAATTTCAAAAAACGCCTGATGTTGATTTTTCTGATATAAGAAATGCTTTTCTACAATCCTGAGTGAAATGTTGATTTTTTTAAAATAGCCTAAAATAAATTCTACACCATTTAATTGATATGCTTTTCAAATCCGAAAAATTCAAAAGCTCCACTAAGCAATGAAAGCTAAGTACTTTTACTTTTCAAGTATTCGAAAGCTTCAGTATGCAATAAAAGAACAATAAAAGCTCAGTGCTTTTACTTTTAAGTATCTGAAAGCTCGAGTATGCAATGAAAGCTCTATGAAAGGCCAATACTTTTACTTTTCAAGCATTACCGTTGTTCTACTTAAGTTATCATATGTTATAATATAAATACTTTTAAATGTCATTCATCATATGACATAAATTGCAGTCTCTGCTATCTGGCTTCGATCTGCGCAACTTAAAAACTATATACATATGTATACATTTTAAACAACTTTTTTATCATTGGCAATCTTTATAGTCATTTTTAACGTGACATAAAACTATACAGTTCCAATTGTAGCAATCGCATAATGAACTAAATACAACACTGACATCTTGTCACAACCTTCCTGTGTGGGTGGTGACAACATGTTGTGCACTTGAGAGATAATTTCTACAAAGGTTAACTGTACAGCAAAAGCTTTTGTGAGTTCCGAGAAAAATTCCTTACATACCTAGATATGGTATTACATACCTCGATATGGCATGACAAAAGGGTGAGGCATTAATGTTTTTGTTCCCGTAACAATCTGGTATATGTAACCGGTACTGACCTGGTTTTATCCGATTAATAGGCTGTAAAACCGGCAGCATACCTCCAAATTACTTTAGGATTGTTTGCTGCCGCTACAACAACAATAATAAGTGTCGTTGATGCGACTACTCCGTAATCATCTAACGAAGCCATTAGCGATTATTTATGTAATTCTAGCGCCATTTTGGCACGTGCTGCAGCATAAAGTGTAATAATTTTTACAAAAAATATATTTAATATTTTCATGCATACAATTTCCACACAAACTGTGCCGCAATTAACCACATTCAAGCAAATTCGTTACCGATAATTTGCTGCTTTTTAGTTTCGCCACAAAAATATTAATTTTGCGTTTTACACAAATTGTTACAGTTTTCAGTATTTTTTTTTTAGTTTTTTTTTTTCAAGTGCTATTTTGTTGTTGTGCTTGTGCGCGTGTGTATCTGTTTTGTTTTTATCGAACGAAATGGAAATTTTAATTTATGTGCGGAAAATGGGAGAACTCATTTGTCACGATACTCGTGTAGTTGCATGTGTTTTCGTTACAATTACTAGGCAGTTAATGAGTAGTGCTGACTTGATTGAAATATTGCTTAGGTAATGGAGTTGTTGTCAGTTTTTTGTTGCTTTTATTTTTAGTTATTGCCAATACTGCGGATTTGACGACAGTTTGCAAAAGAAAAATATTAAAAATTATATTTTTTTTAGGTTAAAGTACGACAGACACGCATTAACACACATATATGCAAATTATTACACAGTGAATAAACACGCTTCTAGGGAAAATAATTCTTTTAGATAAAAAAAAAATTACAGATTTCATTGATTAGAATGTATAATTAATTATTGATTAATTTTTTTACTGCATTTATGTAAAATCTGTTATACAAAATTTTAGCTCCAGAAACGTAATAAAAAAATTTAATTTAAATTTAATTTAAATTTTTTTTCAAAATTATCCACATGATTTCGAAATATACATATATATAATTTAAATAATTAAAATTCCAAAAAAAATCGAATTAATTATTATTTTTTTTTTTATTTTGAATTCATTAGTTCGAAAATTCATAATAATTCATTTTCCTAAATAATTAGCAACTTTTCGCTATAACGAATTTACTAATTGACTCAATTTAGCAGCAGCCTGAACTTAAGATTAACTTTCTCGGGATATCAGATTGCTGTCAGAGTTCTATTTAATTTAAAATACATATGTAAAACAAAAAATCTCATTGAAATTGATACATGTAATGCCTTTCCTTTACAAAAATTGAGTACTTAATAGTCCAGTTGCATTTAAATTGAGTTTCAATTAACCTTAACTCACACTAAGAGTCTTTTTGGACATACCACCGTTATTGAACTCTCACTTCGTGGCTTTTTCTACACACGACTTCTTATTCAACACCAAAATCATACTCACCATCCATTTTCGTCTGCAGGCTATGTGGTGAATCTGGCAATGAATCGCCATCACTATTTAAACTATATGAGTGTTCCGACTTAATTGGCTGCAAATTGAATAGCGCATCTGACATGAGTTTATCATTTAATATCATAACAGCCGGATCCTTCATATCACGTTCCATGAACCAATCGTGTAGATCCGAATCTGTGGAGATTTTTAGAGATTCCGTCTAAAAAGAAATAGAGAAAAAAGCGAAAATATTTTATTATTGGGGAATTCCTTGGCAAACAAACTCATTTGTTTTCTATAATATGATAAAGCAACAAATCATTTGTAAATAAAAGAATTCATACGGTGTCTATCAGCAATTGCATCTAAGCTATTGGGTAATTCAAGCTAATCCTTTTTTATAGGCAGTTAATGCCAAAGAACTTATTGTGTTTGCTTGCGGGCTATTGTGGGAAATTGAAAATTACTTTAAATTAAATATTTATCTATTACTTGTTGGCGCTTCATGCACTTTGTAGATACCAGGTGCTGTGTAGCATTGATTTATTTTGTTTTCCTATTTTTATTGTGCTTTGCAAGCCTTTTTTCTCTATTTTTTTCATATTTAGGTAAAATGTTTGTAAATATCTACATTTGGTTTATATGTCTTTACGAAAAAATTATCTTATCAGCATTTCATAGTTATTTGACATGCTAGGAAAATTACTTTAGCATATGACAGCCAGACACACACACACGCGCACATTGTAACACACACTCTAAATATGATTGACACTGCTGTTACATTACTAGTTTTTGTGTTTAATATTTTGTGCCGTTCTGTAACTGCATACATGTGTGTGTGTGCTTTTTCTTATGTTAACACTCCCTCTTCTTCACTTCAGCCTTCGGCGAGAAAGTGATAATTTACCACTCTTACTCCTTATCTGGCTGCTGGTGTTGCTTCTGAGACCCTGCGCGCTGATACAATATAATATTTTAGGGCACGTGTTGTGTAGTTCGGCGCGGTCTCGCTGATAGCGCTTGCTCGATGTGCATACTTTGTAGATACGCAGTCTGCCATTAGCAATATTTCAATCATAGCAAATACAAAAAAAATTTAACTTTACTAGGTTTTTGTTGAAATGTTTTCTCACTTTTTCATGTTTTTCGTTTTGTTTTTGTTTCGTGTTTTGGTTTTTGTTTTTACTTTGCCGTTAATTACTTACTTAAATGGCACTTGTGGGTTGGTATTAATGACGAAATATGTAAAATGAGAGCAGTCTAAGATTTTCCAAAATTCGAAATTTTTTTTTGATTTAAAATATATTTCGATCTGAATTTTGCATACGTTCTTTTCTCCCCAAAGAGTTCCGAAAGAGAAATCGCCTACATCGGACCACTATTAGCATATAACAGCCATACAAACTGGCCGATCTAAATCAAGTCTTGGTATGGAAAAAATTTTTGTTTACCAAGATATCTTAACAAAATTCGACACAGATTATTGTCCAAGGCCAAAAAAATGTCCAAACATATTTTTTGAGTTGGACTCTGGCATATAGCCGCCACATAGTTATATAGAGCCAGCTAAGCAGGCAGCTTCCCGCGAAATCATCTCGTGACTGTTAAGCTACAGCACATCGCGGCGAGAGAAGTTACCTAAGCACTGGCCAGGCACGATGTCTGCTGTACTTATATAGAGCTAGCTGACATCCAGCTTCCCGCGAAGTCATCTCGTGACATTCAAATCACATCACATCGCGACGCGGTAGTTGCCTGTTTCACTTATATAGAGCAAGATGGCAGCTAGCTTCCCGCGAAATCACCTCGCGACTGTTGAACTACATGACATCGCGGCGCAAAAGTCGCTTAAGAACTGACCAGGCTCGCCTGCGTTTCTTTTATAGCGCGAATTGCAGACAGCATCCCCTGAAGTCACCTCTTGACTTCCAAATCAAATCAATTCACGTCGTGTGAGTTACCTGAGCACTAGCCAGACCCAGGTCAGCTGTCAACTGGCTATATTCCTATAGTAATTGCCCCTAAATCTTTACTTGTCTACTAATACATAAAGTCAATGTGTTGCACCTACTCTAAAGCCCCGCTATTTTAACTATCTAACTTCCAGCCAAAGTCACACATAACTGTAAATATTTGTATTTTTTGAGCGGCTTGTATTAAGCGCGTACCATTGACCTTGAAATGCTGCAAGTGCAGTTATATTATGTCTTACTTTTATTATCTGGCTGTTTATCTTACGCACATATGTATGTATATATGTAAACATACATACGCGACTTTTCAATATTTATTTAACAGTTTCTCACCATTTTGATTGACAAGCACTCAAAAAACGAACTTAAATAAATAAATCACAAAGTCTGAGAGATAAGAGAAATGTCGAAGATACGGTTACATACTATACTACTATATGTATATACAAAAAAACTTTGGTATATCGTCATTTGAAATCGCATGAATGAAACGCGCTGCTAGTCAGTATATATACATATACATACATACTGTGTAAGGGAAAGAGGTTAATAAGGCAGGCGTCGATTTAATAATTTAATTATATTAAAATTCATATACATACAGATGATATATGTATATGTATGTGTGTTAAGCAACTACATCCGGCAAAAAGTCTGGCACATATGAAATCAATCTTTTTTGTTGCTCTTTCTCATATTCGCCGGTGATAAGATCATTAACTACAGCAATTGCTGAATAATCATATTAGTTGTAGCTTATAGTTGAATAAAATAAAATTTAAAAATATATGCAAAAACAACAAAAAACACGTAAACAAGTTTTTTTTTTTAATAATTGTTATAATTTTGCTTTGAAACAAAAGGTAACCGTGTGCAAATTTACATTTATTATTGCATGTTGTTGTATTGTATATATTTTAAATCACTTTTACTGATTGCCTTCTACATATATACATACATAAATATATTTTAATTTTCTAGTGCCCTAGACATTGCGCTGATTTCATATTTTCATGCTGATAAGCGCTTAGACTTTTTGCTTTCATTTCATTTAGTGACAACTTTTGTGGTTCTGCTATTATTTTAAGTTGTTTCACTGCCAAACGAGACACCTGTTTGCAAAAGTTCGCTCTATATAGTGTGATTCCGGTTTTTTTGTTGTTCATATCAGTTCATTTCTTAATTGCATTGCGCTGTCGTAGTCAATCTTATCAATTATTTCATTTGTTGAGATAGTTTTCCAAGAAAAGTGGCTTTGTTTGTTAGTTTCCTCAAACAAATTTTAGATAAAAAATAAATTTTTTTGTATTGAAAATTGCCTCAAGGTTGCAATTAGTGGGGACACAGTTCTAATTATAGGAAGTAATGCTTACAAGCTGAGTGAGATAGTTCACTACACTTTCTTCTGTAGTAGAGTCGGTTAAGTCAGTTGTAAAAGATTGCTCCAAATTTGTTTCTGCGACATTGGTAATCGTAATTTTCCAAATCCAGAATATTTTTATGTTTTGGGGGGTTATGTCCTCCAATTTAAGTCCTCCAATTTAGGTTATTTAAGTTTTGCGTAGTTATGTAACTGAACGAAAAACGTTACATCTATTCGTTTAAAAAAAAATATATCTCTTTACCAAACTCTCACGAACCTTAGAAGTTACTGCAGCAGTTTTTTAAATTTAAAAACTTTAAATCATAATATACATATGTATGTAGGTCTCTAAATTCACCATCATACCAATTCGCAATGTCTGCGCTCGTGCCGTTTGAGTTCTTTTCTTCTTAAAAAAAAATATTTGCATATGAAAGTTATCAAAATTTAATGCATGAAATCATAACCGATATATTCGAAAAGTCTTTTAACCTCTCTATATACAATTTGTATTCGGCTGCAGCCGTTGCGAATATTTGATATATACCAGTTATCTATTCGATTTGCCATATTTTGTACCAACATTATTGCCACTTGCTTTTTTCATATAGTAAATAAAAGTCTCTTAAAAGAAATATCTTTATAAAGTAATATGGAATTAGCAGCTGAACTCCGTCTGGTATCGCAAAGCACCAAACTGGTATATGTGTGGCCTACCAGATTAACCTAACCTTATCTAACCTATAACCTCTTTATATGCTATATATCTACATTTGTTTATGCCAGCATTATTGATTTATGCCAGTTGTTTGTTCGATTCGAAATAATTTGGAGAGTTTATACCAAAACTATCGAAATAGTTTCTTTCTTAAAAATAATAAAATGCAATTCATAGAATTAACTAAGTAAAGCTATTTATACATACATATATACAATATACATATAAGAATATTCAATAATCAAATACATCTTTTAGTTCAAGAGCACGCTTATCGCTTATACGATTTGTTATGTGAAAAAAGTAAAGATCACGGGTAGTTAATTTCATTGGTTTCGAGTTTTTTTTTTTGTACCCAAAACTGTGCTGATATTTTAGGGGATTCCTGGCCAATAAATAATATCTTATCTTTAATAAGTTTCATTAGTTACTTCTAGATTCGACGTAAATTAAAACAAATAAGTAATAAAATTATCGTCTTCCGCTGTAAATTTAAACCAAAATATGAATGAAAAGTGTTGATTTGACAGGAGGTTGCTTGCTTAAATTAAATAATGTCGAATTTTCTAGAACTAATATAAAATCATTTAAGTTTCTAATTTGAAAAAGAATGCTTAAATTTTGGAATTATATAAATTAGGGTAAATTTTCAGGTTAGTTTCGGTTAGTTTGTGTTATTTCGAAGGCAACATACATATAATACTTGTGGGAAAGCTTTCAATACGAAAATACATTAAAAAGTTTTACAGTTATAATTTTCTGAATGCTAAAGTCGAGTTTTTGAAATTTCTTTAAGCTGAAATAACAAATTTCTTAAAACCTTCATACATTACTTCCATTTGTATGGCAAATGGTTATAATTTTCTGATTATGTGCACCAAATACTTGAAAGATCATATATGTTTATATATCTCAATAAAACAACACCAATTTGCTTATGCGGTATGCAAATAAAAATGCACAAAGCCTTCACTTGCATTTTCTGCAGCTTATTCCAAACATTTACATCAATTTTTTCTAAAGAAAATTATAAACACACACACACATACTAAGCATTCACAAGCTGCCATTTGCGCTTTGCACAGCGAAAGGTGTGTTCTGGTTTTGCCAAAAATGCCTTTTGCAAATGCATATACAGTAGTGACTACCGCCTGCACGCAGTCAGATTAACAGCTATACAAACACGTACATACACACACACACCAACGCAGCGTTTCAATTATGGTAAACAGTTTATTTACATTTCGAAAGTTGTTCTTTTGCGTTCCGTTCGCATTTTTTCACACTCAACCATGAACGATTGGTCATTGTTGCCGTTGTTGGTTGTTGTGGGTGTGTTAGCGTTATGCGTCATACATACACACACGCGTAGTTTGCTATGCTGTGGCCTTTTTTGCAAACACGCTCCATACTAAATTGCTGCTTTGATTTCATATTTTATTTTAATTCTTCTATTTTCTCCCGAAATTCCCTGCTCCGCAAGTAGCTAAACGCATCCTCGGCTCTACCACAACCAACGCAATTTCTACAGAAGTTATGCGTTCTTAAGTATTTATGCAAATTTTGTTTTCGCACAATTGTCTGCCGTTTGCCGCTCAATTTGGAATTGGTTTTTGGTACGCACCCAGGTGACTAATTGGCCATTGGCCCGCATGTGTTTCTTATAGCGGCGTGTGTATTTGTACGTGCGTAAGTTGTGGGGGAAATGTTGCGACGCAGCAAATATTGAGGTTACTGATTTTTAAATATGCATGGAATTTTCCTGCACAATAACCCAAATAACTATATAAAAACATAAACATATGTACATATTTATGTATGTATAGTATATTGTTAATACTATAAACATATACATACATGTATGTGTACATGCGTATGTATGTAGTATGTCAGTGAGTTTAATTTTTAGTTTTATGCGGGTGAACGAGGTTATAATGTTGTTAATACATGCTCTTATTTAATTAAAAATGCTTTTAAAAAATATTTTATATTTTTGGCTTTGCCTAGTAAAGACTGATCACTCTTGGTCTATCTACTGCCCGCCTGTTGCCAAGCACGCTGCCGTTATTCGCCTACTCGTGTTCTTAAATACAAACGTTGACTTGTCTCCTACATGCGCTGCATGCATTATATTAATATTTTAATATTTGCCGGTTTGCAGCTTGTTCAATACAATTAAATGCACATACATAGCTACTGTTGTTGTATATTTTTTCCATTTTTAAGTGCTGATAACTCTGATAACACACAAAGTTGCACTTGCGCCGATTTCATGCAGTTCGGAATTAAAAGTCAGCCAGCAAGCGATAGCGTGTGCAAAGCAAGTAATTTAAATTATTTATTTATTTTTTCTTTATTAAAATGTATCACAATGTTGTTGGAACACCATAATAGCATTTTTTTGCTTTTTGGCTTGCAACCTAATTCGCTATAAAGAAGCTTCTATCAAGCCTAGATGTAGGTGCGAATGCGAGCGTAAGCACTATCTGCACATATTATGCGGCAACGAAGCGTAAATAAAATGTGTAGTTAAAAATAAATGTATAAAAAAATGTGAGAAACACGAAAGCGTAGCTTTAAACATACATACATATATAGACATATGTATACCGTACTTAAGCATTTGCTTGTATGTGCGTTTATATGTGCATATATAATTTGGTTAGTTAGCGGCGACTGCGCAGCGGTTCAACGAACCCTTTTTTACGAAAATTGTTAAGAGTTAGCAATTTACACACGCATACACGCCCCTAGGCAACTATGCATGTGTGTGTTTGTGCGTTTTGGCCATGTTACGAAAATGACAGCGAAGCGTACACGGATAATCAGAATAACAAAAATTTTCGAGGAATTATCAGCAAGAATGCTCACTAAGCTGTTAGTAAACGAATTTCATTGTCCACAAAAGAAAAATAAAAAGAAAAAAAGAAAGCAATAAAAAGTCATTAAAACGCAGCTAAAAGCTGTAATGCTAAAAGCATAGCCAGATACTTGCAATAAAAAGCGAAAAAGTAGGAAAAAATCACAAGAAATTGAGAAAAATGAAAGGAAGTTCATAATTCATGCGTTGTTGCTGGACTCAATGCAGATCCATATCAGCAACTTTTGAGAATTGTAGCAAATCTTAAAATTCGCTGACTTTCACCCTTCTTTTCTCGAACATAACCTCATCGTACGCCTTGTTTAAGCCTTATGGCTCTGTAAAAAGAATTGAGAATGGCTTTAAAGTGTTTACTGGTTAGTTTAGGCTCGATTAGAATCTATAGGTGATCATAGATAGTTTTCTCAGTAAAAATGTGGCTGTCAAAGTCTCCAATAATACTCACACATTTTTCTTGAAGATCGCCAAGCTGATGATTAATTTTATTGATTCCATAAGATGAGCTTATGACATGATAGCCTTAAGTAATAAACACAGATTTTGATTTTATTGTTTCCAAGTGAAGATCTCATCACCTGATCGCTTTAACAGTAGTGGATAGAGATTTTGATTTTTTTGGTTCCAAGTGGTGATCATGATCTATCAGCTGATCGCTTTAAAAATAATTGGCGAGATTGAATTTTTTGAGATCTGATGACGACTAAAAGAACAGCTGAGCACTTTGCAAGTAGTTGGCAAAGATTGGACTTTTTCTGCGCTTGTTGAAGATTAATGAGTTAGGACTCTTTCTGGAGGATAAATCCATTCATCATAATAAGAGTGCTTCTAGAGAAGGCTGGATGACTCTATCATTCCTGTATAATTCTATATAGCCAAAAACTTGCTGAAGTCTATATAGTTATATATAGCCAAAAATGCGTTTTTAAAATTATTTTTAAATTCTTGAAGCCCAAATTTCAATTTTAAAGCTTGATATATTATTTCTTCGCCATACACCTGGCAAATGGTAAATGCGTGACTCACGCAACTCAAGCGCTGAGTTCCGGCAGCAGAATGGATCGCCACAACAAGATCACTTCATCAAAGGAATTTATTAAAAAATTTGTTTGTTTGTTTATTTGGATATTACCAAAATTTTAACGTGAAATTTTTCAACCTACATACACACACCACAGATTAGATCATTTTCGAAATGAAATAATTTTGACTCTATGTATGAGTTCAAACCAGATTTCATTATATACCATATCACATATTGGTAGCATTAAGTATGCATAATGTGGCGATTAGTTAATTCGACAGACTAAATTATTTGTTGTTTTTGAGTATTTGAAATTTATTTTTTTGGCGTATAGCTTTCAACGTCTTCGTTTTCTCCTTATTATATTTGCATATGGTTAGGTATTGCCTAAGTGAATGGCTAAAAAGGTTGACCAACAAAAGTTGAAAGGTAAACTGGCTTGCAGGTAGCCGGCTTACCGGCCATGATATGCCACTGAAGTGTGACTGGCTGCTGCCGTCTTATAGCCTTTTCACGTTTTTTCTCTTATTTTTGTTGTTGTTGCTTTTTTCGATTTTTCTACAGCATATTGCTGCAGGTGCCGCACTTTCGGCGCTCGCTGCGCCACCTGAGTCGTTTGCTTAATACAACCCGCTTACTAAATGATCTTCAATATTCTATGTACAAGGCGAAGATCGCCAGCCAAAACTTGTTGTATACAGTATTTGTACAGCTTAGCATCTCTATGTTTGCATGTTGGCATGTGTGTATGTGTACTCTTTGCGCGCTGCCTGCTTCCTCTTTGATCACATGAGGGATCGTGATTTCAAGTTTGTTGTTAAACACAATTGACCGTTCATTTGTTTGTACATTTATCTCGCTGTCCGCCGTCCAACCATCGAAGCATTCCTACATTTCCCGGGCGCAACGCAACTGCGAATGCCGCTCGCTCGGTACTGGTGGTGGTCGACGCGACGATTTATGGTAAAAGCCGCTGCTCATATTTATCTCACAACCATAAAGAGCATATGAGTTTATTGTTGTTTTTGTTGTCGCGCTGCTCGTGCCGCCGCATTACGGTGTGTGTAACAGGTGAATAACCTTTTTGCCATTTTCGTGTTTATTATTTATTTGTATTTACGTTAATGATGAGCGCATCCCAAATACAACAATAACAACAAAAACACACTAGTCACCATACTTGGTATATGAAAACGCAATCGGTTCGGGTCCGATCAGGTTCCCCTAATCGATCGGCTTACTAGAAAATTTGTTATGCTCATCTGCAGGTATTGTGCGGCGTGGTGTATTTATAATGTTTACGCTGTCATTAATGGCATTTCATTACATAGCGGTTTATACATACATACTTAGATATATGTACATATATGGGTTCATTTTGTTTGGTGATTTGTTAAATTTCGTTAATCGCCTAATTGTTGGGGAAGGACTGCAAGCATTTATACTGAAAGTTGGGTGAGTTCGAGCTAGTTTTTTCAAAGAAATCGCAATCTTGTAAACTTCATTTTTTGTTTATTCTTGCGATTTTTTATACCCTTATAATGGTATATTAAATTTGCTCCAAAGTTTGTAACACAGAAAGGTACGTCGTTTTCGAGATATCGAACTGAAATTTTGTACATGTTTTTTTCTCTTCAAGAAACTACTCATTTGTGAAAATATCCGATATCGGACCAGTATAAGATATAGCTGCCATTGTATGGCTGATCTATCAAAGACAAGTTCTTGTTTGGAAACTTTTTTATTTAAAGCGATATGTGTACGAAATTTGGCACAAAATAATGTCAAAAGCAACGCTATATTATCTGAAGAAATTATTTAAATCGGACTACTATATCACATAGCTGCCGTACAAAGTGATCTATTAAAATCAACTGCTTGTATGGAAAAGCTTTTTCATTTGAAGGGATGTCTTCACAAAATTTGGCACAGATTATTGTTGTAGGTAACACTACAGTTTCTGAAAATATTTTTGAGAACGGATCATCATCTCACATAGCCGCCATACAAACTGATCTATCGAAATCAAGTTCTTGTATGGAAAACTTTTTCATTTCATACAATATTTATCTAAAATTTTGCATAGAACTTTGTCCAAAGCAAGGCTATAATCTCCGAACTAATTGCTCAGATCGGACGACTATATTATATAGCTGCCATACAATCTGATCGAACAAAATCAAGTTCTGGCAAGGAAAACTTTTTTATTTCGCAAGCTATTTTCAACATAAATACAATATCAGCATTATTAGTTCAGCTTCCGCACCATTAATATTACCTATTTATAGCAGTAGCATTTACATCAATTTTATTGTACAATATAAAAAAAGTGTTATAAAAACCACAGCCAACTTCCTCATACCTACATATTATTTTCATAATTATTTTTACCAACGCTTCACTGCACAATTTTATAACTATACCAGTAATAAGTATTACGAGCGCTCACCCTAACGTCTCACCTAACCTCACCTTTGCCGGCGCATAGCCTGCAAAGCACCCAACATTTCACAATACAATCTCATTCCTCCACTCAAGCACAGCTTGCCTCAACCATTTCTCATAGCCACTTTTGTCGCTCCTTTTTCAGATGACTTTCTTGGCTTTTCCCACCGTTAAGCTGTGTGCTTGTCTTTTCTACTTCTTTTGACACAAATAATTTTTGACGCTTTCTGCTTGAATGCTTAGTTGCTTGGCAGGTTGCTGGAATGTGCTTAACTTATTTACATAAAATTGTATGCATATTTGCATAAGTATGCGTGTTTGTGTCTCAATTTTGTGTGTATGTGTGTGTGTGTTTTGTTAGTACCGTTGGTACATGTAGATACACAAATAACTTACTTACCGGTATTCAAATTGACGTAATTATTAGGGTTTAAATATTTGAACATGTGTAGAATAGTACGACAGTGGCTTAAGCCATATTATTGGTCGAGTAGAAGTATAAGAAGTAGAAGGTAGAAAAATGGTAGGAGTACATAATTTTTCTCGCTTGATCAAGCTCTTTGAGTAAGTAGAAAGGCTTCAAGTTCGATTTGCTGCTTTAAGGCTTTTGATAACATATTTGGTTATCAATTTTCTAAGCTTCTAGGCCCTGATCTTTGACACTTACTAACCTGGTTTTCTAAACTGACTAATATTTACACCAGCGCTGGGAGTGATCACTTTTATTACTATTATTACTACTTTTCAATACTGACTAGTATTTTTATCTTATGGTATGTTAGCGCTAATAGCTTGTGTAACGGCTCAGAGTTAGTTCAAAATATTGTTATGCTCAATATTTCATTTCAGTACTGTCAGATATTTCTCTCAAGACTGATGGTTTCTCATATGCTGTTATTAGCTCATTTTAACAGCCTATAAAACTCAGCTTAACTTAAAGAAATCGTTTTTCATGTTAAATCACACTGATTTGATTCGGACTATGACCTTAAGATTTTGCGCCATAAGATTAAACGACAATATAAGGGTGTCGCAACATAGGCCAACTAACACTAAACAAATGGAAACTTTATGTAAATTACTTGGCGAAAAATAACAAAAGTTTTATTTGCATTTATCCCTAATGTGGGACGCATGCAGCTTTGTTAGAAGGTATTAACAATTAATTCAAGTTTTTTGTATAAAGTTTTAAAATACATATATATGAGCAGGAGTATGTCAAAGCTTTATGACGGCAGCTAGTAATTATTATAATACATATGTACATAAATATTTATATCGAAACTAGTTTTCGTGCATAAATCGTACGCGCTGTGACGTCAATGCATAAAGTGCGGCTTCTCGAAAAGGCCTAAAATAATTTACATAAACTGGTGATGCATAAAAACACGTTTCGTAGTCGGGTATTTACACAATTATTTGGGTAGCAACAGCTTGAACTGCATTATTTCTAAATACAACAATAAATGTATTGTGACATTTTAGCAACCCTTTACCACATTTATTAAATAATAAAGAGTTAATCACATGCATGCCTTATTTGCAATTAGTGGGTTATAATTTTGTATAATAATGCATAGAATTTATTATCGTTTGATCTCTATGCGCTGATTTTTGGATGGAGGGCACGTGTTTGGATGGAGAACACGTGTAAGTTTAGAATAATACTATATGTAGTTATAATTGTATATACAAAAAATATCGGTAGCTAGGCAAGAAAGTATTTTAGTAAGGTGCATAGAGAAGCCTTCAATAAGAACTATGAAAATCTGAGCACAATGCAAATTAAAATAGCTGCTGCGAATTTCAGTCAAACTAAACAGTATTGATCTACTAGAAGTAGCCTGAAAGTGGTGTTTTTTTGACCGAAATGTATCATATTAGTTCCTTGTACGGAAAAAACACAGTCGGTTGACTAGGTTAGCTAGCGGCTAACATTATTCTGATATATACATGAATACTATGACTTCTTTCTAAGATAGCTTATTTCAATTTTAGCATCTTTTAGGCGCAAAATATAAATTGCAAGAAATTTATCGCTATTAGCTATATAATTTCAAATCTAAATGTCCACTGAATATCAAAAGAGTAATAATATCCAAATATTAGAAATTTAAAAAACTATGCTTAAAATAAGACGATTTCGAAAACCAATTTTTTCTTAAATTTTCGTAAAATTTATGTATATTTATTATAAAGATTGCATCTTTTAGACGCAACATACAAAAATTCGTATAAATTCAAAAAAATGTATTCACCAGTCTTAAAAATATAAAAATAAAAGTGAAAAAAGTCATATTCGGAAACCATATATTCCTTAAAGATAACTAAAATGAATATTTATTTAAAATATTACTCTATTAACACTTATCATGAATCATTGCCACATTTTTCTGCTGTTTCTCGGAAATTCATTTAACATTTTGTTTGCTTATTTTTTCAGCCTCCAAAATGCAATAAAATCTCATAAAGCTTGCATAAGCGATTTTCTACTATCGATGAATTACCATTATGCAGCATATCAGTAGCATATATGTAGATCGGCGCAACAACAACAAACAAACGCTTTATAGAGAAGGTGAATTGCTGGATTTTTCGGTAAGTAACCCAAATATGTCACTCTCAAGTCAAAATCTTTTCAAATATAACACAATAATAAGTGCATAAAAAGCGAAAAAAGATGTAAGCAAAATAAAATGAAAACGGAAAACGCAAGAAAATAAAATAAATATGCTTAACTCATAAGCGTAGCGAAATACAATTAAAAATTGAAATGGCAAAAGTAAGTGGTTATTTGTTATACAACTGCAGCTAAAAATTAAGCGTAATGTAGTTTAAAAAACGCTGCGGGCCACTGTTATTATTACTTACTATTATTATATACGAAAAAAAATGTTTCAAAGCGCCGACTGCATTGATTGTAAATGCGTGATTTTGTGTTTTGTTTTTTTTTTTATTTTTATTATTTTTTTCTATTTTTATTACTTCTTTTTATTTTGTGTAAAAAAGTAATTATATACACATCGAAATTATGTCTGTCATGTGCCGCTTATTTAATTCAATAATAGGCAGCGCCAAAAAAAGTAATACAATAGTTCCAATTTACAATGAAAATGAAATTTTGAAGTCATAAAGGTGTTAAAAGCGCCACTTTTTTAGAAAAGTCAAAGCCCGTTAATGATTGAAATTAAATTAAATTATAACGCTAATAACTAAATTTACATTAAACGGTTGAAAAATAGTTTTTAATAGTATACATATGTTGCCATACAAACTGGCCTCTCAAAATCAATTTTTTGTATAGAAAACTTTTTTATTTGAAAATATATTTTAACAACATTTTGCAAAACTCATATTTTAAATCAAAGCTATAATCTCCGAATAAATTGTTATAATCGGATCAATATAGCATATAGCTGCGACACAAACTGGCCGATCCAAATCTAGTCTTTGTATGGAAAACTTTTTTATTTAACAAAATATCTTAACGAAATTTGGCATGTATACTTATTAAAGCCAACGGTATAATCTCCGAACAAATTGCTCAGATCGGACTACTATAGCATATAGTTACCATACAAGCAGACCTTTCCAAATCAAGATACAAATCTCTATACGCATTCATGCTATAAGGGTACGGTATTATAGCTGCCGGGCAACTCGCTTCAGTTGCTGTTTTGTAATTTATATAATATATGTATATAAATCACAGTAAATTAGCATGATGCCATGCGAGACACCCACTCATACTATAATCATTGCAAAAGAGCTATTTCCGCTGCATTTTTAGGCAGCATATCCTTTCATTCATACTAATAAGCTGCGAGTTTAGCTTGTGCGCATGACACACATGCATAAATGTGCACACACATACATACACATATGCATACAAAAGCACGATTAAAGTGAAAGGTGCTCCCACAATTCACAGTTTGTAACTTCATTATAAATTTTTTGCCCGTTGTCGCTTTGATTACCATTCAGAATGTTGTTGCTTTAATTTTTGTTGTTGTTGTTTTTTCGCTATACGGTTTTACCAGTCAGCCAGCCAACCGAGTTATTTATACGCATACAACATGCTTGCAGCAGTTTTACAAACACATACTCACACAGACGAGTAGTTATGTATCAAAAGCCATGCTACAATAAGCGCTACACTGTTTCTGTGTGTGTGTGTTTTTTATATAAAAAACTAAACAAAAAGTAATGAAATGAAATGCCTTGAACGAGAAAGTTGCTAAGTTGTTGGCGCGACAGTGGCAGCACCAGCAGCAGCAGCAGCCATCTGTAAAAGCAGCGCAAATTCAAAAGCACTGCTGTGCGCTACAAACGCTCGCTGCGTCGCACCACTCGTCTGACGCTTGCCGTTATTCCTGCTGATCATTACGTGCAACATTATCGTCAACGTGTTGGCCAATATTACCAACATTACTATTAACATCAGCGCCAACATCCATCAACTTCAGCAGCAAACACCATGCGCGCAGCTCTTGCCTTTATCACGAAGCCGCCAGCAACTAGTTGCGGTTGTTGTTATGTGCCGCTTTTAAATTAAAAATAAAACAAAATTGTAAATACATTAAATCAAAGAAGTGCTTCAAACTCAACTTTTGCTCGAATTTACTGCCAACACACACACAGTGTTGGTTATTTCTGTGTGTATGCGTTCGTGCCCCGCAGACATAAACCATCACCCACCAGCAGACAGTCGCCGCTGCCAACGACACGCTGTACATATGTACATACATATAACCAGATTTTCCATTTAACATTATTTTTAAATACTTTTTAATTTGAGCGAAAAGTGCGGCAGCAACACCTAATATATAATAGGAACTCAGCGTGCTGTAAAAAAGAGTCATGTATTGTTTATGAGCACCCTGTGCGGAGCTTTAAAGGCTTATAACCATTTGCAGGTCAAAAAAACGCATTTTACTTGATAAAGAAAAAATAATGTATGTATACAGAATTGCATGTACTTCCATAAAAAATTATTTATTTTTGGATTCCCTTCATTCCGTGACCGATGTCCAGCAGGATCTTCGAAAAAAGCTGTCTGAAATTTCCGAGTGATTAACAATCCTTAGGCCTTACAGCAAAAATGTTAGTAGTTGAGAGCCTGGATAATTGTAAACTTATTCAGAATTGCAGATTTCAACTTTTCTGTATAAATATTCGCTGAAAAAAAGATATTTCACTCGCATTATTCTCACTGCTGCAGTTCTCCACAGTTTTATGAAATCAAATCTACAAGCTTATTGACTTGGCAATAAGTTTCAGAACTGCAAATTTTAACATTCTCAGCACTAAATTTTGTTAAAAGCTTCATATTTTACTTACATGGCTTGGAGTGCTGGAATTCTCGACAGCTTTATGAAATAAAGTCTACATGTTTCGTGGTTGTATTCGATATCCGATAATTTTTTATATTAAACTCTTTCTTGACACAAATAAAAAATGCTGACTGATAATTTTAACCATGAAGGAAAGCTAGTCTTTATAATATATATTAATATTTTTATGAATATTAATACTTTGCGATTTTTTCTTTATGGAATGTGATTCATAACCCTGAAGGTTTTGGTGTAGAAGTAGGCACACAGAACGCTAATTCAAGTTAATGAACTTATAATCAAAGGTAGCATATTAATCTTTAAATTGAAGGCTGGTATGAACGGTTGAACGAAGTTTAAGTTTTTTCATATACATTTATAATGTCTAAGCAAATTTTTCCTACAGGTCAATGCTTACCCTTTTAATACATACAAATTCATCGAAATGTAGATCACATAAGCAGACAAAGTAGAGCAGAAGGCACGATCAAAAAATAAAATAAAATAAAAGCAAGTGCCTGAAACAAAATAAATGTAATAAAATCGTTCATAGCTGCTGGCGTGCATTATTATTAAAAGCCTTTACCGCTGTGGCAGCGCTTCCGATCAACTGCCGCAGCGTATATAGCAAGCACCGTTGGTTGCGTTGAGGCATCAACGTGCTACATTGATCGCAGTCAAGTATGCCACACATACGCATACAAGCCTTTCGTTCAAGTGCGTGTGTGAGTACACTCGTATTTTGCCGTGGTGCGCATGCGTAGCGCGTGCAACTCATTTTAACTGTTCATTAATTGTGCTGACTCTTCAAGAGTAGACACATTAAGGCACACACACACCACTACGCATTTCAGCCAACACATGACACATATAAAAGTCCAAAAATAACACCAACAAACACACTCATACTACAATGCACACTCAGCATTGCAAGCACAACCATGGCGAATCGTAAAAATATTTTAAACAGAAATAAAACGAAAATATAGAAATTTGTGGTTGTAAAAAAGTAAAAAAAGTATATAAAAAGTAAACGACAGCAAGCATCGAAACCGTGTTGGGCGTAAAGAAGTTGGCTAATGAGCCGCTAGCGATCAAACTAAACCGAAAAACGTCAATTAACCAAAACCGTAGTCAATTGCCAAATCTCCAACCGATACGCTCGCATAACTGTTGGGGGGTTCAAATGTTGATTTGACGATTTATGAATTGATGGATAACACAGCTACATATACATACAAGTTTGCGCATGTGCAAGTAGTTATCTGTGTGTATTCATCCATTGAAACCTCTAATTATATCAGGTTTCGTTGCGGTTTGATCCCTATTATGATTGGTTGCGGTTGAATGGGTGCTTGATGACGAAAAGCGCGGCTGGGAGATTTCGTAAATGCTTTACAATACTGTTTTTGGAAGGTAATTAGGGAGAAAATGTTATTAACATGAAATGCAAATATTTCAAAAAGTATTTTCGGTGTTGTTAGCAAAAATGTCAGAAATTATAAGTAAATGATTCGCGGTAAAATTTTTTTTAAATATAAAAATATTATTTATTTAAACCATTATCTTTATTTTATAGAATATTTAACTTTAATTTTTACATAAAAAATATGTGGCAACCCTGTTAAATTTTTTTCTGATAAACACTTTTCTGCTGTCGCTATTTATACTGTTGTTTTGATGTCAGGACATGCTAAACGGCGAAAAATATTCGGTTTTTTGACACACCCTAATGTATATGTATGTATGTGTATTTTCTGTTCTAAAATTTCTTTATAGACTTCTATAAAAGACCAAGAAAATCAAAACAATTAAACAAAATTTTTAATTGAATTTGGTTTTGTATTTGCTTTAGTTTGATTTAAGTTTTAATCTAACTTTATCTCTTAAATAAATAATAACTACAATAAAAGCCGCACCTTTTTTATCTGCTGGCAACTGATTGAGTTCTAAGAAATGCGGGAAACCGCGCACTCGCCAATCATAAATTAAAAAAATTACAATTTATCTGCAGAAATCCGGCACGTGGTCGCACGCCGTTCGAGTCATGCTCTTGATACTGTATTAATTATAAGTTGTTCTTGCTTTTTTTTTATTCCATAACAAAACTTGTTTATTTAAATATGCAATAAAATATTACAAAAGCATTACAAAGCAGCAAAAAACATAAAAAGAGAACGGAACTAGAAGTATGTAACCGCAATTTGCCGGTATTCACACACTCACACGCGCACTTTTCAAACGCATACACAGGCAAACAAACAGCTGGACAGTCGCCAACCGTTAGCATTATCATAAATTATTATCAAACTTATGACGGCTATAGCCGCTGGGTGGAAAAGCCGGTTGCGAAATAACATCAACGCACGCGCACACACATACCTACACTGTGCAGTAGCTGCACGCCGTGCGTTGCGATAACACGCCAACAAAGCCTTTGACGCACGGCAGCAGCGCAAAACAAACACCAACGCATTTAAGGCGTTAAGCAGCCGCGAAGGCGCTCAACTGGGCCAAAGGATGTGTGCGCGCCATTGAAAGCTGATAAGTTAAAGCGAGTGATGAGCTTGCTGCTGATTGCGGCGCTAGTCACCCACAAATGGGTACGCCTACGCAATGCACGCAGGAAGGCACAAATAGTTGAAGAAAATGAGCGGCAGTTGGTGGCTGGTGCTATGACGCGCACGTTTTCGCTATGCTTGTTGTTGCTAGCGTTGTAAGTGCGCACGTGTGCCGTTGTATATGCGCGTTAGTTCCGCAAAATCCATGCCGTAAAAACAGCTGGTTCTTATAAAAATAGCCACACATATAAAACTGTGTGTGTATGTATGTGTGGTGTATATAGTTGTCTTATAACGCCTGTTGCTGCACGCTTTATTTGCCGTTCGCACACCCACCCACAAGCGCGCATGAGCGCATGTACGCTTAAGACGCGTGGGCGACTTGAGCGCTAACTGTGAATGCCTGTGAGTTGCTGCTTTAGCTTAACGACATACTACATGTAATAAGCGACGCCAATAGAACGCGACATTGAAACGTCATTGCATCAGCTTATCGCCAGCAGTACCAGCGGCTGTGGCAGCACTCATATCCGCAATGTGCCAGCAAATGAACTAATTTCATTTGGTACTTACTTGACACAATTAAACAGCGAGTCTTGATTGTTGCCGGTGTGGCTGTGTGTGTGTATAATATGGAAGTTGTTCACTCAGCAACACCATCCGTTTGCCATTTACTACAATCGCTATTAGTTCTAATGGTTAATGTTAAACACAACTATAAATATTCATACACACGTATGCGCGGCATATACTTACAAGTTTCCTACACTCCAGCTCTCCAGCCTAATCTTTTCTTTTACTCCTTCCTGCACCAGCACTCGTCAAGTCAAATGTTTTTTTCTTTATAGCCCTACAAGTCTTTGCCTTAGCTTCCTGTTGTAGCTCACGCATTTTCCTGCCACTTATTGTATTTGGTGGAGATAAAAGTCCAGCAACCACAAAGGCGCAAATTGGATTTATTTGTACTTATTAAACATGCTGACTGGATTAAGATTTGCTCCATACAAATGCATATATGTATATTCATATAGCATATACATACTTACAACTATAATCCTAATGACTTGAATATGCTTAAAGAGCAAAGAAAACAACTTGAGTATGTTGTAAAAGTTCTTTATGACTGACCGTAACTGACATGTGCGCATTTATGCAGTGGAGAGCAAAATATTATAATTTTTTATAAAATAATTTATATAGAAAAAATTATCTGAAAAATATTATATTCTGATATGTTTTCTCACATGATAAACTGTAAGTTAATTTAATGGTTTCTTCCTCAAATTTTCTTTTAATGTCACTTTATACAGCTTAAATAAGGTTTAAAGTGCAGACAGTTTGAATGCAGATTTTTTAGATACAGAAAAGCTAGGGTTCTCATACTTTACGATAGATTTTCTAAGTGATCTGAAGTCACCTTTACTCTTTACAGAGGCATTTCTAATAGCATAAATGTTTTAAAAAATAGTTATCTTGATTTTGTCCGATAGATTTGTATGGCAGCTATGTGTTATAGTGGTTCGATCTGAACAAAATATTCGGAGATTATAGCCTTGTTTTAGAAAATAATCTATGCCAAAGTTTGTGAAGATATAACGCCAAATAAAAAAGGTTTCCATACAAGAACTTGACTTCGATCGATCAGTTTGTATGGCAACTATATGCTTTAGTGGTCCAATTTGAACAATAAATTCGAATATTGTACGGTTTAACTGGACAATAATTTATGCCAAATTATCCCTTTATGTCAAAATAGTTCCTTATAGTTTAGCACAGATCCTTCAATTTCTGATTTCACCCCACAGCTGTAGACAGCTACACTACTATTCTAACAACATGTAAATGACAGATTTGCTATAATCCTCCAGAGCGTGTTCTAAGCATTAGCCGTGGAATGTTATCTGCGATCGGTCGCTAAAAAATGAGCAAAAGCACGAAACGAAAACTTTCATTCAACGCTGCGTACGTTCGGCACAACGCTGGCGCATTTGAGCTGGGCTCAAGCCGCATTTTTTTTAACTTTTGAAACGAGTAAGAGGCTAGGGTGACTGTCATGTGGTTCCGGTTTCGCCATTATACTCACGCTGCTGCGCCAAGCAGTTCCACCTTTTTTATGTAAGATTTTTGCGCTCTGTGTGTTGTTTTTGTTGCTTTTATCGCCCGCCAAGTTTTATTTTCACTTTTAAGCTGTTGGGCTATTTCGATTCAGCTATGGAACTAATTACTTTATGCAGTGAATGGGAAATGGCTTTTGTGTAACCACAAACAAAATTATAAATATATATATGCGTTTATATGTAAATAAATGAATGCTCTGAAAAATATGCGCTAACATATTGTTAGACACAAACAAAAGCAATGCATAGCTAATCGCTTTTAAAAATTATTCATTATACAAAGCCGACTTGCGAGAATCGTGTGTATAATGAAAACGAAATTTAAAATTGTGACCTCAGCGTAGCTTAGCTCTTTGGCTTCTAATTTATTAACAGTTATTTTTTACGTCACTTTCCGCTTTTCAATGGCCAACAATATATTTCTTTTTCTAATTTTTTGTTTCTCATTTCGAAATTATTTTGGTCAAGTATATTTATGGCCACGGCTAGACGACTGCTGTGAGAAAACGTGCTTCGCCAGTCATGTGGCTACATTTTTAGGTCATTGGTACAGTTATCATATATTTGAATTTTTATATTAATGAAAAAAAAAAGAGTTTATTAAGCCTGCAATTGCTGCTGGTGTTAATGTTTTAGTACACATTTGTATAAAGTAAGTGTCTGCATACATACTTCTCGTGCTGTGTCTGACTTTTAAGCCATTTGTAATTTTTGTAAAAAAAATCATAAAAGTATGTTATTAATTGCTTTTATAATACAGATAAATTAGTTCCATTTTTAAGTGCAATTTTGAAATCCAAAAATATTATTATTTTTGCTATAAAATGCAAAATAACGGGTTCTTCGATAAGATCATTATAAAGTTTTAAGTTTATCGATAACACAGACGATAATTCTCGACATATTTTTTCAAAATATATAATTTTAAACAATTTTTTACATATCTTAAAAACTTATTTTTTCACGTGAATTTCCAATGTACATACATAATTGACCCATTCAATCAGAAAAATAATTAATATGCGTATAATTAGCAACTTTCGCAAATAAACATTTCCAAGCTATTTGCTTTTAGGCTCATAAATCAACCCTTAAAGTGTTGCGCTTACCGAATTTCATTAAAATTTTTTGCATTCACCAAAATGCCACAAGGAAGTTGTTAATCAACGGCAAATCGTTAATAAAACAAAAAAAAAAACGCTGCAACTGCTATGGAATTTCGCCCATCACGTGCAACATATTGCAGCAACTATAATTACCAAATGCATTGGCTTAAAAGTAGAAAGTCCAGAGGCACTGACACACACACAAACACACAAAATATTGCTAATTATCCGCAGCCACCAACATTCCAGGCGGGATGAGCGCCAATACAAATAAAGCAGCTAGTATTACAAACATAACGAAACAAACGAGTGAATATAAAACAATGAAACCGAGTAAAATAAATTAAATTGCGGCAATGAAAGCCGTTGAAAAGTGACTGCAACACAACAACACCACACAAGCCAAGGCAGCCATTGTAGGCAGAGTGTATAGCGATTTGACTGATGTGTGTGTTGAGGCGCTACCTATACATGCATATAATCGCGTGATTGTGTGTTGGGTGAGAGCTCAGCTTGAGTTGTTTGACTGATTGCTGATTTGTTGTTGCAATGATTTTTTTTGACTCTGCACAAGCATTTCATTAATGCGTTCGCTTGATTAGCTACACGAATGCTGATTAACATGGAGTTTATTATTAAGCGGATTATGCAACTTTCCAATTGGCTTACATATGTCAGTGTGTGTGTTGTGTGAGAGCGATATGAATAGCGTAGTTGTGGCTGGTAAAGTTTATGCAAAAAACAACAAATACGAAGAAATTGGAAAAAATATGCAGAAAAGGTAGTGTGTGATCTGCTGGGTTTGTGATGAGCGCAGCGGCTATAAAAATTTGCTAACTAATTGCTGCCGAAATAAGTGAGAGGTTGGTGCCTATTTTGATTATTTGTATGGTAAAGTTAAAAAACAAGGTTTAAAAATTATGAAATTTTTGGTTTTTATGGGAACTTTATAAACTGTAGATATCGTATCGAGCTGCGTCCTTGCGATTTAGTCATCTCTCTCTGTTTTTCTGTTTGTATACAAGCGAACTAAGCCTTCAGTTTTTGAGATATTGTGCTGAAATTTTGTACACAAACTTTTCTCCCCAAAATATTCCTAATTTGTCCGAATCGCTGATATCGAACCACTATAGCATATAGCTGCCATACAAAAGGGCCCATCGGCATCAAGTACTTGTATAGAAAAGTTGTTTATATGACAAGATATTTCAACAAAATTCGGTAGGAGTTATTGTTACAGGTAATGTAGTTTTATCTTAAAAAATCATTCACATTGGATTATTTTAGCATATAGTTGTCATACAAGCTGAACGTTCAGAATAAAGTGCTTGTATGGAAAGTTTTTTCAATCGGCGAGATAGCTACTCGAAATTTGGTACGGGTTATTACTTTAGGAATTGAAGCTATCTCCGAAAAAATCGTTCGCATCGGACCACTTTAGCATATAGTTGCCATACAAACTGAACGATCAAAATGAAATCCTTGTATAGAAAACTTTTTTATTTAACAAGCTATCTCCACGAAATTCGGTATAAAATCTTGCTTGCGCCAACGCCGCAAACTCCACAGAAATCATTCACATCGGACCACTTTAACATATAGTTGCCATACAAACTAACATAATCATAAGCAATGCGACCGAAATTATCACTTTTTCTTGTTCCTATTTTCGTTATTTTACTCATTGTACCAAAATCTCTGAATTTATTTTTAAATTTTATTATTATTGTTGTTTTTATTAACATATTTCTACGAATTATTAAATAAAAGTAAAATCCTTAACAAATAACACCGCTTCGCCAATAATCCCACTGTTAAAGATTCGCAGAAATCGTTAATGAAGTTGCAACTGCCAATAACGCAAATAATTTTTATGTTTATTTAATATTTTTAACAACTTATTTTGCAATCATTTGTGTGCATCATTGCCGTGTTTATTAGTTGTATTGCTCATTTTTTGCATAGCTCAATAACACAATGCAGTGATGCAATCACTCAATAGCACAATTCGCAATTATAATAAAAATTACTTGCAATTCCTGGCATCTGTACAATACAGATAGTGGATTTTTTCATAGAATTACAAAAACAAAAAAAAATAAAATTTTGAAATATACAAAAAATATAGATAAATCATAAATAAAAAATATATAAAAAATAATAAAAATATAAAATAAAAAAATAAATTAAAAATAAAATAAATGAAAAAATAAAATAAAATAAATATAAAAAATCAAAATTAAAAAAACTGGCTTCCGTCACTTAAATGTTACATATTAAAAAAACAAATTATATACGTTAAAATATCTCATGCAACAACAGTCACCGTCAAAAAGTGAGGTGCAAAAATCGCTGCAAAAATGGCAAAAACCCATGAAATGACAAACGTTTTGCAATTATTGCAATCACGCTACTACAATAACAACAGCAGCTGCAGTTTGCGACTATTCATGCATATACAAAGTATATAATAGCCATACATATGTATATGAAATAAAAGTAAGCGTGTTGTATGCCAGCAGCAACACTAAACCGGTGAAGAAAATTAAAACGAAGGTCGTTCGAGCTGCAAAATTGATAGTCGATAGATGGTGTATGGAAAAAACCGATGAATGAACAGCAAAAATAAACTAACAAATACATATAAAGAGTATTTATGCACAATAGTAAAATCAAAAAATAAAAAAGTGGCATCAAAAGTGAAAGATAAAGTAACAAAAAATAAAAAATAATAAAAATAAATAAATAAATAAATTTCGTTTATTTTTAAGCATATTTCTTCATAATTTTTGCATATTATTTGATGGCGAATGTTTTGAAGCAAAGCAAAATTGAACGGCGAAAAATGCAGAATTCGCAAACATAGACCGGCTTTGCAAATAAAAACGTTCCAATCAAACAAAATACATGCTTAACTGTGTTTGCAACTGCATGTGACATGTACAACTATATATGCATGTATGTGTGAATGCATGCGCTCATATCACGTCGAAAATACCAACATGCTGCTTAAACACGCGCTAAACCGCCAGCCTCTCACTGCTGCTGAATCAAAAGCAAGCCACATAATCAGCGTACGATCATATGCATACATATGTACATATGTAGAAATATGTGTATCGCTTGAGACCGTCTAAGAGTCATCCGTATCTGCTGCATGCGGTGTCAAGGTGAAAAACCCGCTAGCAACAGCAAACAAAAATTGCATGAATTTGCAGCGAAAAAAAGTGTGGCTGCAGTCATAGCCATTAAACTAGGCAGCGCAGTCAGCGTGTCATACATATTCACATGTATGTGCATGTATGTATGTGTGTGCATAGACCGCCAACAAAATCCGCTAACTAACAAATATGTGACAAAAAAAGCAACAACAAGCAATGGCATAATCGTTCATCAACCATAAATGCTGCTGAAACAACGAGTAACGGTTATACGAGTAAATGTGTTTGAGAAACTTTATTAGTTGAAGCAGTGGCGGCGGTAAGGTCGCATGTGTGGACTTGTGGGGGTATGTGATTAGGTATACTAAATGATTTTTTATTCGGCGGTAGCTAGAAGTTGCCACCAAAAAGAAACGAATTTTTGAGGCGCTAAAAATCGCCCAAAAAAATGCATTCAAAAAAATTCAAAAGAGCATAAGTCGATATTTGTCAAATTGTATTTATGCATTAATTAATATTTCTATGAAAAATAGTCTAAAATATTATTTTTCTAAAATCTGAACGTATAATTTTTATTATTAAGTATTAATTTCAAAGCCTAGTCTTTCTTATTTTCAAAATTATAATGTTAGCTTTTAATTTTTAATTTTAATAATCTAAATAATTTTCAGTCTCATTAAAATTCACTCCATAATTATATTTATATATTTTTTATTTTTTTTTGCGTTTAAATATATAGCTATAATTTCTGCTCATCACCATTTAACGGTTTTGTTCAACATCACTTAAATACTTAAAGATTTGTTTTTATTGTTTTGCTTTTCAATTTGCTTTATTTTTGTTTCGTTGTGCATTTCACAACAAGCCTTTTGCAAATTCTACGAATTCGCCTTTCTATTACACTTTCACCAAAATGCCAAAATGAAAATTTGCAGTTTGGCATAAATGCATGATTAAGTGTTGAGTGAGTAAGTGAGTGAGTGGTCGGTCGATCGGTCGGTTTTTTTAAATGGTTTTGTTGGCTCAAACAAGCGTAGTCGCAATGTTGCCGAAAGACACAAAGCAAATAATTTGGGCATAGATATAACAGAAGCAAACAAAATGAAAATTTGAAGAGAAACAGATTATGAAAAAAATATAAAAAACTTAAAAAAAAATATATTAGAAAAATTAATAAAAAATTTATATAAAAAAATTAAAAAAATTCAAAAATTATATAAAAAAATTAAAAATAAAAATTATTTTACAGTTGAAAATTTAGTAAATAATTAAAAAAATAAGAAAAAAGTAAATAATATTAATTTAATAATAAAACAAAAAGTCAACAAAATAATATTAATAAATTAGAGTTCTTTTTAATTAAGGTGCTCCTTAAATGACAAAAAATAATAAAAAATAGTATCTATATAATAGTAGTATTTATAGTTTTTTATGTATTTTCTTGTTTTTGCATACTTGACACAATACTCAGCGGCCTAAAATTCCAAAATGGCTACTCAATTATACGCGCTTATTTTACTATTATTGCAAATTAGTTTTTCTCTTTTGAAGCTATAAATGAGTCATGTTGTTTTCGCTACTATTTTTGATTACAAAACCTTTTAGGTAAAATAGGTTTTTTATTTGCTTTTTGGCATAATTTTTATTTTTATATTTCTCGTTATACTGTAGTTATACATTGGTATTTAAGTATTAAGAGCAAGCGCTATAAAACGGTGTTCCGATTTTTTACGCCAATTAATTTGGTTTTGTCCCCAAATACTATATATATAATTTTTTTGAATTTCGAATGTTTTTTTTAATAATTTTGAATTTTTGATTTAACTGAAAACAATTTCAAGAAAAAATTAAATTAAGACTGAACATTCCTAAAAAAATCGAAAAAAGCCTCAACAAAACAGTGAAAAATATTTGTCACATATTTTGATTATATTTTTTTCGTTTAATAAAAAAATATGTATCAATATACCTTTTTTTAATAAATACCAATTCCTTCCTAAATTATTTATTCTTGTAAAAATGGCTATCAGTGCCGTTATTTTGAAAATTCTCCAATTATTTTAAATTGCCAAGCAAGCGAGTGTTCTTTTAGTCCTCTGGGTTAAACTAAAAGTGTACGAAATTGCACTCATAAATACAGTGGCTCTTAAACTTAGTGCAAAATTAAGTGAGACGTAGTTAAAACAATAATGCGGTTGATTGCAAAAGAAGAGTTACTCATAAATAATGATTAATTTTTATGTGGGAAACCCATAAAGCATTAAGAGCAAATTATTAAAAAAAAGTACCATTAAATGTTGAAATAATAATGCTGTAAAGTAATCTAATGTAATTAAAGTGTTTTGATTTCTTCGAGCAAGTAAATAACGGTATATATGCAACACGAACGTCAATTGCAATCATTCCTTTAAGCAGCGAGTTATCTGGCGCTTCGTAGATAATTACTAAAGCAGCCGACTTTCGATGCTTTCCTTGTGCCGCTGCCATAAAATATAGTATTTGTACTTTTGTTATTTTTGCTTGCATTTTCATAGGTTGAACTCATTAAATCTTGCTAATTATTGCAAGTGAAACCGAAATTGCCGATAAACAATAGATTGGGATCGTGTGTTCCCATTAATTTTTTTATGGCTTTTCAATGACGCTTGCTAGTTGTAGCACGCGTAAGCGTTAAGAGATGCTGTAGTAATTTGGCGATTGTTATTACTATTTTTTTCCTTTTCATTTTTCTTTGCAATTTTTTCGCAAAATAAATTTTTGTTCAAAGCTATGGCTATACAGATCATTGCAATCTTTTATTTACTCATCTTATTTGATGCTGCTCCGCAATTTAGTTCAAACGCTATCGGATGTGAGCATTCCTCATACACTTTTTCATTTATATATCGATACATATTCATGGATACAATGATGCTTGTTGCCAATCGGTAATTAAGCGCAAGCTCGTGGCAAAAGTAATTTAGGTTATGCCGGCGTCAATGCGATACACTTCGCTGATGATTGGTAATGCTGATGCGCCGTATAACTTTACATATTAAATACTTGTGCAGATGCAACAAGCAACAAACAACATATGTATAACAAGCAGAAGTGTGCAAAAACATAGCATCAAACAAAACCAATACATGCATAAATAAATATTAATAACAATAAATGGCAAAACAGCTGTGAAGTGACATCGTCAAGTGAAGGCAGTTTGCGATATTTTGCAAGCATACATATGTATTTATATACGTTTATTTGTATACAACGGATGAGTGATGTTAAAATCGGTAATAAATGCATAAATATATATACAAAACTAAATATGTAGAGCCATTTAGCGACAGGAGTTACAGATATAGTATCCGTTGACGTCAGACAGCCAGCAATGGCAGAAACCATTTTGTGGTTATATATACATACATATAAATATGTATGCACTATATATGCCGAAAAAGCAAAAAATATCCACATATATTTGTATGTTTGTAGCTATAACTGTAGTTGTTGCATTTTTGCGCTAAAGTTTCGCAGGAATTCTCTTGATTGAAGAGCTGACTCAAAGCGTCATTGAAGAGCATGCGTGGGAGAACTTGTAATTTGAAAGAGCGAAGTTTAGAAAACAAAAAATGGGAAAAAACTCTTAAGATTGCAAAAAAGTCAAGGTAGTTTGAGAGGAAGCAAGAAGAAATAAAGAGATTTAAATAAAAATTGTTGCAAATATGTGGAGGAAATACATTGTAATAAATAAATAAAATGGTTAATAAAAATAAATTTAAATAAAAATAAAAATAAATAAATTTAGTAATAAATAAATATTAAAATAAATAAATATAATAATAAATAAATATTAATTTCCTGGGTGGGTTTTTGTATAAAAAATTACAAATAATTATTGAAAATCAATTTTACAAAAAAAAGGAAGAAAATATTAATGAAAACTTGCAATTATGCATTCAAAATAATTGAATTACATACAATTAAAATTATTTTTATTTTATTTTTGGATTTTCATTTACGGGATAAAAATAAAATTTAAAAATTGATGTAAAAAAATTATAAAAAAATAAAAATAAGCTTCAAAAATTTAAATTTTAGAATAAAATAAAAATAATAATTTTTGTGGCGTTGCAATTTATGCCTAAAAAAATAATTGAATTAACCTTTGAATTGATTTTTTATATTAATTTGTGTTTTTGCTTTCAAAATCCAACATTGGGATTAAAAATTAGATTTTCATTTACGAAAAAACATTAAAATTAAATTAAAATTTTTAAATTTATTTAAAAAAAAATAAAATAAGTTTAATTTTTTTTTTGTAATTTTAAAATAAAATATTAAAATATGAATATTTCAAATTTTTTAAATATAATTTTTATAAAAAAATTTTTAATCATAAATTAGCAGCCCTGCTTTTCAATCATAAAGACGACCGAACCTAAAATAGAATAAGTTTTTCTGAGCAAATGGCACTATCAAAAATATATAGTTTACATATTATTTATTGGTTTTTTTATCAACAACAATGATATATAGTATATAAATATTTTTAGCAAAAAAAAAATTACTTTGAACCTCGTGGCAGCACGCACCTTATTCAGCATTTTTGCACAAGTTCATATCTTCGACTACCAAATATAAGTATATTTTGAAAAACTGATTAATTTTCAACAAATAATGATTTCTTGCGCTTCTTTTCAATTGTACCCACCCACAGTCCGCCGATGTTGCTTTAATTACGTTGACCAAACACTAAAATTTTGGACACATATGGTAGAAAAGCGCTGCTTCTTTGTCTTGCTGACAGCTAGTGACGCAGTTATGCGCGCAAATTGCCAACTATATACACACACCCACACAAAACAGCTGCTGTATACAGTATCTGCGAGTACGCCTTATAGCGTCATCAGTACACCTAGTCGTACGTAGTACCTATGGCACCACCCACTCAACAGCACCAACTTGCACCGCACACTTCATGCTACACGCAACCGTGCGCACCACATGCTTGTGCCTTTGAGAGCTGTCTAAGAGCGTAAAAAGCTGGCTTTATGCCGCTATACTACAAATGTAAGCCGATACTTAAGTACCAATGAGTACACTCCTCATATATATACTTACATGTACTCGTTGTAGTACACAAACGCATTCATTGAAGGGAGAAAGCAGCCTTGTCGACGCTCTGACATGGTTTTTGCGCATACGCCATGGCGCACCGCGTGGTCGCTGACCATAAAAACAAAAGCGCAAAAAAAGCAAAAATAATGTAATAGTACAAAAACAATGTTACAACTGTTGACTGAATATATGAATGAAAACGCACAACAGCACACGCACATATTTAGCTAATACACTACAAATTTATGTGTGTATGTGCGCGCTGAAGAATTTTTGCTCCATACGGCACAATAATTTTACGATGTACATTGTAATACTCGCTCTACTCGTTACTATGCGTACTTTGTTGAGGTGTAGAGGTGTATGTATGTATGTTTTTATGTATATCTGCAACATGTTGCTTATTTGCAGCCATCAATGTCTGTCTGTGTATTTGAACTCTGTATCCAAGCATGCGTATCTGTATTTTATGCTTGTTGTTTTACTTTTCTCTTACTTTTTTCTTCTGTTTTCCGCTGCTTTATTATAAGCACATAATGACGCTTTTTCGCAACCATATGTTAGCTTTTCACATCATCGCTGAAATTAAATTTTGACGACTTTGTGTGGACAAATCTGTGTAAACAGAAAAAATTACCGCAAACAATGATTCCTTTTGATTATTTGCTTGGGATACTTCGTTTTTCTGATTTTTGCTTACAGTAGTGCGCGCATATGTTCCTCAAGTTTTGTGCCACTAATGTCTTTGGCGACATTTTTCATGCGTGTTTATAAGCATTAAAAAGTTTTTGCGACAAAAAACATATCCTTTTTGCTTTCGTTTGATAATTATGTAGATAACTTTTTCTTATTGCCAGCGTACGAGTTAGTCATCAAACGAATTCATTAGCTGGCTCGCAGATGTTTATTTAGATTAGTGAAATTGCAATAAAAATTCGATAAATATTAGCTTATATATTTGCGGAATTTTTGAGAAGTCACTGAAGTAGCTGAAAGCTTTATGTTTTCTTCGTATTTTAACACTTTTAAACACACAAAAAATATGCGATTTTCAAACGATGGTGGTGCATATTCTGAGAATTATTATTTCTGCGTTTATAATTTGAATTATTAAGACTCTAGTGAGAGTTGACTATAAAAAAATATTTTCAATATTGAAATTTTGTCGAGTAAGGTAAAACATAGGCATTTCAAAAACTTTTATCCGATGAATACGCAGCTCGTAAAAAAAAAGCTTTTATATAGCTTTCGAAGCTTTTCAAGGAGCTTTTATAGCGTATTTCATAGATCACTAAAATAGTAATAAATTAATAAGGCTTCAGAGCTTTTGAAAGAGCTTTTTATATTCATTCATAATTATAATCTAACGAGCATGAATATATAGATTTATATAAGTCAGAGACCTTATGGAACTTCTTGTACTTTGAAAATAATAGAATTAAGGGTAGGGCAAAAACAATAGTAAGCTATTATAAAGCTTTAGAAGCCCTTTAAAGCGCTTTTCTAGAATGTTTCATAGATCAATAAAACATTTATACTCTTAATAAAGCTTTCAGATCTTTTGAAAAAGCTTTTTTGATTCTTATATATTCAGACGCTAACTTTTATATTGAATATAGTACTATTTTGTTATTATACTATAATTCCATTCGATTAAAATAATATCGGTCAACATAAAGGTGAGCTTTTGAAAGGTTTTCGGAGCTTTTCACAGATCATTGGTAGCCTGCTTTATGTAACGATACGAATTGTAAAAGAGCTTTTTTAATTTCCTTCATAAAAATAACTTAACTTTTGTTTAGACATATTTCTATTTTGCTATATTAAGGTTATGACATTTACTTTAATTTTTAATAATACTTTTTAGTTGAACTAAATTTAAACCATTTCAGAACATCGGTATATTAAAATATTTGAATTGCATTAATTTAAACTTTTCTATTGAGAAGTTTTTACCATTTACCATAGCTCCTAATTCAACTGATCTGTAGCACCATAGTTAGAATGTTCTTTCATATACTTGATATAATCTTAATTTCTATTTTTGTGCTCTCCAAAATTATTACATGAGCTCACACTCTACAAACAACTTCCTGTCAAATGCTTAAGATTTGATTTCCGCAAACTTTTCATCACAATTTTACAAACAATAGTATAAGTTGCTACATCTTATCTTTAAAGTGGCAAACAGACAGTAAGTAATTCAAGCTGCTGCTATTTGTTATCTACCGTTTTATTATTTCTAAGAAAGCACAAAATATTTGCACAAAACAACGCGGGAAGTACACCACATTACTCCCCCATGTAACTGTGCACATGATATAAATAGATAAAAACATAAACATATACAAGTACTGAAATTTCACTATCATATTCCGCTATTCCGCGACTGCTTATCACCACTGTTGGTCTGTGATATGATATTATTTGGAGAATCACTTGTTAATGGTCTGTGGCGAAAACAGGAAGTACGATTTTTTATATTTTCGATACTGTTTAATTAAACACGTCATAAAATTCGGAAGTTCCCATAAAAGTATAGATATTTGTTTATATATGTTGTTTTTGTGTTGTATATAAATTTATAAATATTATAAGATCTCATATTTGATATGGCACACCTGCTCAGTGATTTCTGGACTAGCAAAGTACGTTAATAAGATAGTGAAAACAATTATTTATGGAAAATTTAGGTTTTTTAAGAACTTGATTTTTATCAAAAGTTTTTAGAACTCAAGTTATCATATCTTAAAGTGCGTAAGGAACATAAAAACATATATATAGTACAAAAATATCTTTAATACGAAAGATCAGCGCTTTGTAGAGTCTGCTTTCATATCTTCTTTATTGGGTAGACACCGCTTACCCAGTTATAATCATATAGGTACTTTATTTTCTACTTAGAATAACAGCAATTCAAACAGCTGTTCAAAGCTTACCGGCGTAACTGGCACATTCGGTTAGCTTTTGTATACTTTTATACCGAAAATCTTTATAAATATTAATACAAACGCTCGCTTAAACAAAGCTTAATGTAGCATGGCACAGGCAAAAGTATATTTATTGGAACATTCATATATATACATCATGTATATAATATTAGTACAATATAAAATATAAAACTCCGATACCCTTGACACAACTGTACCACTACTTCTTGAGCTATTTGCATAATAATTGTTTTGTGGTTTTTTGTTATTCAAAAAATGGGCCTGAATGAAACACATTTTGATACCACATACATATATTTTTATTTGAACAACTGCAAAGTTGTAAAGTTCTAAAAACGCTTTGTTTTATTGTAGACTACGTGACTACGTAAGTGACGTAAATTGACGAAATAATCCACTTTATATTGAATATACATTGTATAATGAAAGACAATAGCTCTGATGGTAGAACACAGAACATATGTATGTTTAACTTTTTTTGAAAAGAGTGGGTCTTTAATTCTGGTTGTTGACTATAATTCATAGAAATTAGTTTCTAGGTTCAGTTGATGGATATACGATTTTGATTTGATCGTTCTCCTGACAAAGTTTTGGAACTGATCTAGCAGCTTCTACTATATGGGTTGATCGATTTCGGCTTATTTTGGTTAATATTGGAATACCTAGATCTCGGGGACTCTACATTTTCGTAGTCTAGTATTCAAAACACTGAAGAAAATGGTTTAGAAAGCAATCATAACAGATTTATGCTTACTGCTTTTCATAAATATTCTTTAGACTTTTATGTATTATAGACACGTTTTTAGACGTAATACTAGGAATCGTAGTTCAAAATCTCTCTTCAAAAGTGCTGACCATCAATTTTAGCTTTGTCAAGCATGATAGCACTGAAAAATATTTGTTCAAACTGTGTGCTTCGCACGCGATCTTAAGTTTAAAACGTTTGTTTTGCTAAATCTAAGAGGTTTATCTAATATTATATTCGACGAAATGTCACCTTTGGTTTCCCAGCGCTATTGTAATCATCGTTCTCAATTTCCATCTGACGATTAGCTGTTCAAATTGTAGACACAAACATCTATGGCGACAATGGCGTCTGCAGTTTCCTATGAATATATTATTGCATATATTTTCTTATTTTTATAATAACAAAACATCATTCGAAAGCGTAATGCATATATTGCATTACCATTTCATCGGCGAGAAATGCAAAAAGTCACGAACTTGCTACCACGCTAGAATTCTCCTAACAAATGTGCCGTGAAAATAGAAATTTAGCGCATTAAAATACAATTTAAATTAGAATTTATTACTGTCAATGTATGTATATAATATGTATATATATTAATATATTATATATATATATATTTTTTTTTTTGTACATGTGAACATGTTGCTTCATAGCTCCCATTGTGTACTATATGTATGTGTATAATTCACTTGAAAATTACCGAAAATCTCCATATAACTGTTTCACATGAAAAGGGCGTGCATGCTCGCCAATTTTCTCCAGACAACACGTTGCTAATCGCCAATTTGAAATCAAGTTTTTTATCCACAGACATTTCAAGTAAGCAACTAGACCGGGAAGCAAGCAATAACCAGATATTATATAATCCAATTGACAAATGGCGTAATTTTAATCAGATTTGTTTCGACTAGATCTTTTGCATTGCAGTCAGCGTTCAGCGAACTGGTTTCTCACTGCTTATCTTAAAACCAATTAGACATATTTAAACACTTATTGGTATATGGTATTGGTATTTGGTCGGCCCACAAAGGTGCACAATTATAAATGCAATTAATGTTGTTATTTTATAAACGAGATTTAGTATCCCGTTAAGGCAGTAATTTCGAAAATGTTTCTAATACAAAGTGGCACTAATTTGCATATAGGCGAATTGAGTTGTTTGTGGTTGATTTAAAAGAAAGGGAGAGAGAATTCGAAATTGGGCTAAAAACATATTTGGAATTGTATGTGATGCTGTATTTGATATGAGGTAATGTGACTATACACCTATTCTCTGTTTTAGTTCAGATCAACTGGAAATTGATATCACAGATACAGACATAGTAGTGCCATAAGCCACATAAATACTAAATACTAATTTTCTGTTTAATGAAAACTTATGAAATAAATTGCCGTAAATATTTGAACAAGTTGTAAGCTTATTCGTGTTTTTTCCATTGTATTTTCACATGAATATTAAAAAAGTAGCAATATTTAATAACAGCTAGTACTTTGTCAGCCTAGCAAATAAATAGCAAAATCGTGAGCAGCAACAGTGCTACTAACATATACATATGTACATATATGTACTATATAGCAAATAATTATTTAATTTATACTACCACACATACATATATACTTAATAGTAAATAATTACTAAATAACAACATGTTAGCGGATATTAAAAATTGAAAAAAAATGAAGAAAACCCCCAAAAGAAACACCACGAAACCCTAAAAAACAATCAAATAATATTAAGTAATATAAAAAGCACTGTATGCCTGTCTATAATCCAATATTAAATAATTTTAATCTCTAATTCCATTTTCACATCAACTGCAAATGCAGCGCTGTTTAAGTTGCAGTCGCAATCACCACTCAGTGTATTAAAAATAAATATGTTTGTGGCCTATAAGGTTATCGGTGCGTTCAAAAAATAATGAAAATGTGTACATCTGCCGTTCTATAAGTTATTTCTAGCAGTAACCTTCAGCAGGTTGTTGAGCCGTGTTTACGGTGTTTGCTTTACTATATTTGAAGATTGTGCCAGACTATTTAAAAACAAAAGTCGATTGGTTTTAAGAAATTTACAAACAGAACAATAAATTTGGGACGACATTTTAAGATACAACTGCGCTGAAGATACATAATTGTAACATATTTGGAATCAAAATTTCAATTGTTTTCAAAAAATATCTACCTGTCTGCTTAGAGCATTTTTTTGATCAAAGTCTTTAAGTCAACGTTTTAGAATAAAATTTGCCATGTACGAAGAGTTGATAGATGACAGAACGAAGCTGACAGCAGTTGCATTGATAAAAAAAAATAATCAGCGGGTATCTACCTCCTAAACTTGTATGTATGTCCATTGCAATGAGTAGCAGGGGAGGAAATCTGGCACTTCCTAGTCTTTATACTAGCAGGTTCTAGTTTAGCACTTTATATATTTCAATTGAGAAGTGGTTCTAATTAATTTTAACTGACAATTGCATATAGGAAACATTAAGCTAAACTTCCGCTTCATAATCTAATTTTTCTCTTGCTTAATAGAGAGCTGATAATTTACTACAAATAAAAGTAGTCCCACTAAATTGATTGTTGCTTTTATATATATTGCCAGCACATAATTTTTTCATTAAGAATTATGGACAAATGCAATTAATTGCAACAAAGTATTTTGCATATGAATTTTTTTTATAAAATAAATCACGTGTATAAAATTTTTTCGCTCACTAACACAAGATTGAGCGTACTCTTGCTTGTTACTGTTGACAACTTGTTATTATCCGTCTCTTAGCCGCAGCAGCAGCAGCAGCAACAGGTTGTCTACTACTGCTCACACCACTTGCTCGTGCTCCTGCTGCCGTCACTTCGGCTGACAGTGTTGTGCTTTTACTATTTGACAGCTTTGGCGCTTGGCAACAGTTAGTCGATTTGCTTCAAATTGGTAATACCAAAGCAACGGTCAATGGTTGTCAGTATACTATACGCTGCTATAATGTATTGCTCAACTTATTCTATTTGAAATTGCTTCACTACATTTTTGTGCATAAATTATTAAATGCTTTAATGCTGCGCGCCGCACACTTATCAATATTTCTTGCTTTGATACTTGTCTGCTGGTGGCGTGTGGTTTTCAAGTTTCAACTTTCTTATTTTATTTCATCTAGTTCTTTAATTTTTTATAAGGCATTAACTGGTTTTTTATGTTATTTTTATATGTACTTATCTGCTTTGTTTTCAACATTTTCGCTTTCAACTTGTTTGCTATAGTTTATTTAGTGAGTTTATATCCCGAAACCCGAAATTTCTAAAACTTGTTTGTTATTTATTCAAATGTGCTGTAGACATGTTTTTGGCTGACGAAACTAGTTGTCAAAATGTTGACTTTTTATTATCTCATATATTCGTGTTATTTGCATGTATTTTCGGTGGTTTTTTAATTTTTTAATTGTGCAACATAATAAATTTCACTACTTGAAAATTGGCGCAGAACTATTGATTGCATTTCCAGTTTGCCGATTGGCATTAAGGTGGAAGTGAAAGACAACCAATTTTTATATAACTTACGCTCATAAAAATATATCGCAGGTAACCAAATTTTGAATTGATTAATATGTCCAAGGCAACTTACCTGAAATGAAAAGAAGAAAAAGTAATAATTATAAGTAAATCTTCAAATATTAAAAATTCCTTAAATTAACATATATTATATCTATGTATATATAATATTATTATTATAAATTTATATAATATATTAACTTTTTTTTGTGCTATATCCGAAATATTCTTTAAATTAACAAGCAACTTAACCGTCGGTTAAGCTTCTATACATCGAGTAAAGTATTCAAAAGTGTAAGTTCCTATAGCAAATGCCAAATAATATTTCTACTGTCATTGTTAACTTCATCGGTACCTTAACTGTTCGTTAAGTTTTACTACGTATCTAATATAATCGTTGAAACAACGAGTTATCATGGGAATTCACTAAATTAGTGATAAATTCTACCATAAGTTAATGGAAAAGCAATCCTGAAACTTATTGTTAACTTAACCAGCACTTTAACCTCCGGTTAAGTTTTGCTATATATTTCTTATCGTAGAAAGTAATACCCATATTACAATATTTTATATTAAAATATTTCCGAAACATAGTTTTAACCTAACGAGCTCCCTAGCCGTCTCTTAAGACTAGATGTAAACTTATCGTGTATAATCGTCAAAAAGACGAGCTCCCCTAGCAAATACTTACTAATATTTATATTATCATTATTATTATGCATTTAATGTCTTCTTTTAGTTTTAACACCACGCACACAGCTGCATTTATTGACACTTCGTCTGCTTTATGATTACATACAAGTGTCAGCTTTGTCAATTGCCTTTCCTAAGTGTTCATTCTTACACCTAATGGTTCTTAATGTTTACATTCATTCTAACGTTGAATGAGTCATAAATTTCACACTTTACGTCGTTAAAACGCTAACGCCGACCTGTAATAATGTCTGTCATACCAACAATGGGCTGTCAAAAACCAAAGTTGTCTATAAATACTATATACTTACTTACATATGTATATAATATAAATCAAAGTAGTGTGCCCACGCAGACATAACACTTAGGTTTATTTACAAAACACGCAGACATGTATACTTATACATACATATGTGTTAGTTATGGCAAATGCATTAAAAATAAAGTCAGTCAGTACAGTGTAAAACATTTTAGTAAAATAAATTAAAAAATAGCAGTTAGATTACTAATTTGAAAATTCGAAATTTCTGTTAAATGTATTTGTTAAAAAAAATTCAAAGCTTCATTTAAATTTTTTTGATTCTTATATAATTTTTTTTTATAAAATTTGTATACTTTATATGCAATTGAAAACCTCACAATAAAGATGTTTTTGCATTTACTATTAACCCGTTTTTACAATTCAACTGAAACTTTGCATTTTAAGTTGAAAATCGTTATAAGAAAATTGCCGTAATTTACGAGTATATTAACTCTAACTTTGTAGTCTTACTTGTATGTATATAGGAGAACTCGTTGGATTACAAATCGAAATTAATTCAGAAAACAGTACAAACAATTGCCTAGAGGACTCAGTAGTAATTTTATAAACAATTCCTTATAAATATTATCATCTAAGTTAATCATCTAAAGCCTGTTAACTTGCAAAGAGATTAGTTTGAGAGGCAGGGCCAAGGTAAAGAGAGCCAATATATATTTTAGGTGCATTTTTTTTTATTGAAGACAGTTTTTTTTTATTTTTGGAATGATTTTGATTTTTTTTCTAACGAAACCTTTTTTTCTTAACGAAACTTATTCATATAAAAAATATTCAACTATTTCTAGTTCGTGTATTATACAATTCACTCCCTGAACAACATACGTCGGAGACTGCATAAAATGTATATATGTATAAAAATGTATAAATCCTTTGAATGTCCATCTATCCGCCTTTATGTATACGAACTAGTCTTTCAGTTTTTGAGTTATCGAGCTGAAATTTTGCATACGCTCTTTTTTTCTAAAGAAGCTGCTTATTTGTTAGAATCGCTGAAATCGGGTTACCAGAGCATATAGCCGCCATACAAACTGAACTATTGAAGTCAAATGCTTGTATGAAGAACTGGTTCATTTGAGAAGAGATCTTGACCAAATTTGGCATGAGTAATTGTCTAAGGTAATGGTGCAATCACCAAATAAATTGTACAGATTGGTGCACTATAGCTTATGGCTACCATACAGACCACAATTGGGTTCAAGTGCTTGTTTGGATTATTTTGTATTTGTGAAGGGCATTATAGTTTCGATTCTTGTTCAAACTAACAATTTTTTGTCTGCTACTCCAAATATAAGCTAAGATGCAAATATTTCTGTTCTACTACAGTATTGGCCATATAAATATGTACATGCCATTTTCATGCAGTAAAATATATATTTTTCTACATTTTGACATCATAATTTACGTTTAATTTTTGCAGTAATCACTTGATTTATTCCTTTTGAAAAGTTTTACATTTATAAACGTTGTAAAACAGCAATAAAAATTATTTCTATTGCATTTATGCATATAAAATACGACTATACATACTGTAAGTGCGCTAAGTATGCCTTTGTTGAAATTTACTTGACAATTAGAAATAAGCGTTCATCATTAAACTACAACTATTGCATATGCTAACTGTGTGTCAGTCAAGTAAATGAAAAATTTATTAGCCATGTGCTTGTGAGTTATTAAAACACTGTCGCTTCTGCTGTTAGTTGTTTGTTGTTGAATGCAAAGTGTTGTGATTTGCACTTGCGCCACATTTATTTCCACATTATTTGTATATTTTTTTACGATTTTCTTTTAGCACAATTTAATAGTAATATTTTTAGATTGTTTCCCAGAAACGTACATCAAGCGCAACGATAAGATGCCACTATATTATTGATAAGTAAGCTTGTATGTAATGTGGAAATATTATTATTATTTAAGTGTGTATGTGTGCAATAAGCTTTGTGAATAGTTTAATTCATTAGAATTACTAAGGAATATAGTGATTTTACATATACATTTAAAAGTTGTTGATGTGGCCAGTTAAACATGGCAACTCTAGCAGTAAATCTGTGTGACTAGCAGCTAGTGAGCGAGAGGCGGGAAGATGGGGGTAATTCCAGGCGAACTCGCAATTCTGTGTTCTCAAGGGGGTTAGCAATATTTTTTTGTAGATTTTTTTCGCCTACAATTCACTCAATCAACCGGTGCCATGGTTTTCACTCTACGTCCCTGCCTGCGGGTTACTTCACTTCTAAAGTGTCTATAATTTAATTTTGCTCTTCAAATATTTACAACATTTGTTAAAGCGCTGAATAATTTATTAATTTTTTTTCAAAAATTTTGCTGCTGGAAATATAAAAATAAATATTATTAAATTTAAATGCATTCTTTCACGCGATACAAGCTTTGTTATTGTTGCTTTTCGTGGTTGCTGACTTTGCAAAAGTAAAAAATGACAAGGTTAGACCATCGCCATCACCATTACCAACGCCATCATTGTCGTCACCAGCAGCGCCACCAAACCGTCTGACTAGCTTACTCACTGGCATGCCGACTAGCTTTGGTTTGATGGTCTGCTACGCTGTTGTCTATTGTTTCACCTTGCAAGGTTGCGAAAAGAATGCGTACATATGTTTGTGTGTATGTATTACATATATCTATATATAATTTAGCATAAAAAGTTAATCCAAAATATATATAATTAAACAACAACAAAACAAACACCCCCAACTTTAAATATAAAAAAATTTGTTTTGCGCTCTTTTTCACACTTTTTTCGTTACCATTCTATAGCAATTTGCATTCGTCATGCTTCACTAGACAGTTGTTTTAAATTTCAGTGGAATAATATATAAATAAATAAATAAAATTTATATATAAAATAAATAAATAAACACTTTTTATGGTGCATAATAAAACTGGCGACTAAACACTGCGCTAAGCTAACTTGATGTTGTTAAACAGTAACAGTTACATAAATATTTTAGCGATGACGCTTAGAAATTTATTTGACCTACAAAAACACAAGGTTTATATGGTTGTTGTTTATAAATATGTGGTTTGGCTTTTCAACGTGCACTTGGGGAGAACGTATTTTTCCCAGTTTTTTCTGCTTGAACAAGAAAAAATATTAGCTTCAACTACACCGCAGCTATAATGCTCTTTACAGGTTCATTTCTTATAGCGTTAAATAATAAAAAATTAAATAAAAAGTTCTCTATCTTGATATTGATCGGCCAGTTTGTATGACAGCTATATGCTAAAGTACACCGATCTGACCAGTTTCTTCTGAGATAATAGCCTTATCTTGAACAGTAATCTGTGTAAAATTTTGTGTAAATATCTTGCAAAATGAAAAAGTTTTCTATACAAGTACTCGTTTTATATCGTTCAGTTTGTATGGCAGCTATATGCTATGATGGTCCGATATCAACGACATCGTCAAGCGACTAGCTGCTTTGGGACGGGAGGATGTGTGCAAAATTTCAGTGCTGTATCTCAAAAACTGAGGGATATACAGATGGGCAATCGGACGAACATGGTTAAATCGAATCAGTTCCTCAAGTTGATCGCGTATAGAACTATAGTATATACCTTCAGGGATCTCTAACATTTCCTTCTGGTTGTCAAAAGCTCTTTGAAATTTAATATTCCCCTATTCGATTTATTTATGAACTATTTCTAGACAATCGGTGCTCTTACCTCTACTTTTATAAAATAATAAACACAAAATTTTAATAAAGCGGGCTCTTACCTCCACTTTTATAAAATTATATATACAAATTTTTCTAAAAAACATATATTTGCATTTCTGTAATATAAATTTGCATACCTTCTCCTTTAACACCACACTCTGGCAACTCATTAAAGACAATCCCAATAACGCAGTTGTTGTAAATAAAGCAAAAACTACTTTCTATAAGCTTTCTATTTCGGTTTCCATGACGTATTTCAAAGCATGTTCATTCATCAATTAGATTGTGTTTATTTTGACAAACTGATTGCTATTTTTAAACGCCTATATACCCAAGAAACCTTATAGGGCATGCAAAATTACAGAGAGGCGCTAAATTCGAAGAAGAAGGCGTTTAATCAACAAGCTAAAAATACCAGGCAATCTTTATTGATAGCCTTATGGGCAAAAATTGTATGGATTGAATATACACAAATAATTTATCAAAAATTTAATACCACTAGGACTCGCTCTGAATGCATGCTACAAAACAAAAACTAAAATAAAAACGTTGGTTAAAGCATATCTGCTTTCAACTATTTTAGTTTATTTTTATTTGTGCACAACTTTCCACAACAAAGCAACATTACAACAACACATCTTTCGCGCGAAATCTTGCCTATATTTAGCACCTATTCCCTTCCGGCTACCTTAACCCATTTTCAGGGCGACAATCAACATTCTTAGTAATTGTGCTGATTTTTTGCCATTTAATGCTAATAAATCTGCTAATTGCTGACTAACTTTTACGCATTAGACCTGCCGCATCATGCAGTCAACAAAGCGATTAAGTTGAGAGTAGCAGCACAGCAAAAAAAAAATACTTAAAGCGTATTGTAGCAGTGAGAAAATGTGCGCAAGTACAAGTCACAGGCAGAGCAGACGCCAAGCTCTATTAACGCTCATGAACAAATATGGTATCTATGTACTTAAATACAGCAAATATGCATGTATTTAGATGTGTTTATATGTATGCGTATATAATGGTATTAAAAAGAAATAGAATATGCATGCGCCGCCGTCCATTAGGGGCACAAAATTATATGTACAGAAAAATTCAGTTATAACGGAGCAGTGATTTAAGTAGAAAATTTAACAAAAAATCAAAAATTCGTCTCTTTTAAAAATAATCTGTAAGCTGATGCGTACTAGTACACTCCACATTTCATTAAGCTGCGCTACACGTGTTGGTTATGCACATACATATGTCCATCTCAATATAATAACCTAAAAACAAATATGCACACAACTGTATGCGAGCCCGTTATGATGACAAGCCTTTCAACGCAAATAGCGTTTAGCAAATAATAACAATCTTTTGATAACTGACAAGCATGGTAGTGCGCCTACATGAATACAAAAGTCCCGGCTTTTCTTTGCACTCATATACCGACATACATATGTAGCTAGTCATGACTGAGCAATTTTTCTCGCAAAAAAAGCTAACCTAGTTAAACGAAGATATTCACTACATTTTTGTAAAGAGTACACACAAAAGGTGTGCACATACATATGTACAATATACCATATATGTACGTACAGCTGTATGCAGTAAAGTGCCAATTTATGTGTGTTAGTACCTTGAAATTGCAACAGTTAAAGGTTCAAAGCTTTAACTAGTGTTTTGTGGACTTGTCACATCTTGAACTCTATTTGATTCTTATAACAAAGAATGTAATTGCACAGCTTAAGTTATCTTAGCGCGGCAAAATTGTTTAAAACATAGAAATTTTTATAGTTGATTTAAATTAACTAGTTAAAAGAAGTTTTTGCCAAGTAGTTCGCAACTAGTTACTTTTGGTTGAGTTATTTTTACTTCTTATTTTAATGTTGTAATACACAATTTAAGTATAAAAAGCAAATGTAGCTACTTCTGCCAATAAATCTTAGTACTAATCCCCAACTAGTTACTTTTGTTTGAGTTATTTTTACTCATTAATTTTATTTTTAAATAAAAAAAATTCTGTGTAAAGAACAAATACGACTACTTCTGTCAAAAAAATTTATAACTAGTCTCCAACTAGTTATTTTCAGTCCAGTTATTAAAACTATTTTTTTTTTACTACAACTACGAAATTAATAATTTCTTTCTAATAAAATTTTTTCATCTTGCAAAGTGTAGTCTTGCAATTAGTACACATGGGTTGCATAATTACTTACACTTGGTTATAAATGCATTGCATCAAACTACATGCACTAAATATGAAAATAAGCGCAACACAAGATCGAAACTATTTCTTTTGTTCCGCATGCAACACTTTTGCTACAAAGTGCAACTGGTAACCGGTTACACGTTGTGGGGTGGGTGAGTGCATTCAAGCATATTCATTTAATCATGTACAAGTATAATGTAAAAGAAAATAAAAAGTGTAGTGCAAACTTTTATTTATAAAATACATTAGACCGTAATATATAATGCATAAAAGCAAAATGTATGAAATATGTTTAAAGTTATTTGTTGCAAAACCCAGCAAACAATTTTAGTGAGGGTGTAGCTGCTTGCAGTTGAGGGTTTTAAAATGTAATATTGGAGTGAAATTCCTAAAAAAAATGTATATATTTTTACAAAAATTTGATATTTACAATTTTATAATTGTTTTTAGTCAAATTAAAAAAGAAATAGTGAAAAATAGTAAATGATTTTTAAAACATTTAAATGTTCGAGTTTTTTAAAGCAGTTTCTATATTATTTTTATCTATTTCTTTTCCAATTTATGCTAACTGCACCTTGGCATTTGTGTAGTAAAATACATGTGAAAACGCCTGCTTTAGGACGCCTGGGGCGTATACGTTACATTGTTATGGCTTCTTTTGCAAATATTTCCTATATTAGTTTCAGTTGCTTGCATGCTAACCAACAGCAACAGCGTTTCTGCTGCGTTCGCGCTACAGTTATTAGCTAGCTAGCTTATTACAATTTTCGCTCATATTTTGTTGGTAATTTTCGAAAAATTGCTGTTTAATTGGCGCCATGAGCCTAACACCAAGCCATTGCTAAAAATATATCAACATTGGTTCATGTGCGCACACATACTCGAAAATGTACATATGCATATGTGTATTTACTTGTATTTAGTTGTAATTAAGCAAATAGCTGAAATGATATTTTGGCTGAGTTAATTACATTTGAGCAACTTTACACATACATATGAGTGTATAAATATATTTAAATTGTACTTAGGCATTTTAGGCTTAATTTATTTTTAATTTTTTGTTGCTATTTTCTAAGAAAAATTGTTTTTTACAACTTTTATCACCACAACAATTTTTTTTTTTGTTTTTTTGCATTCTGCTTCTTAAAGTTCCCACCCTTTAACTAGATAAAACTTAATATTGAATACTATTATTACAAAGAGCCTTAAAAATTAAAACCTCCAGTAAGTCCTACAGTGTTTAACGGCCAACCAGCACACCTACCACTTATCAATTAAGGTCTGCAGCAGCCTTATCAGCTTAAAACTTTTAATAACAAAACATCAGATAAGATTTAAAAATTTAATTTAATTATTTTGCTTATCATTTTCAACTATTTATTGTGATTTAATTTTCAGCAGCGTTTTTATGCAATATCTCCAAAAACCTACAGCCCAGTTGAAGGCTTATATGTATACAAATATATATGTGATTTCATTCTTAATCGATTAAGTAACTTTGTGTTGAAGGAAATAAATTAAAGCAATATCAAAATACAAAAACAATGTATGTATGTGCATATGCCTGTAATGTCAACTATGATAAGTGCTTGGCAGAAGAAATGCTGATAAACGCCTACTCTTCAGTATTTTTAGCCTATTTACATACATGTACTATAGTATATATTGCCATATATGTGTGTAAAAAAGTTATCAGAAGTACTTCAGACGTGTGTTATATATACATACATACAGTCAGTAGTAGGGTATATTCGATTTATTTTAACTAAAAATTTAATCTCCGTCGCGCAATGGCAACTGATAGCAAGTAAAGCTCTGGCGATATCACAAAAATTACATAAGTTTATATTGTGGGATTTCCTCATTTGGAGTTCTTAGCGCAAGTACGCATGCAAGTAAACAAAAATCATTTTCCCAAACTATAATTTACAATGAATGTTTAGACTTTGTCTTCGAGATTTATCACTTTTGTAAACTTTCGATTTCAGTTTTCAAACTCATTTGTGTGTTTGCACGTTTTTGTGTTTAATTTCGAATTTATATACAGAAAATTTTGATAATGAATTTGCATGCAATAATAATTGCGTATGCAGCTACTTGAAGTTGACTTAACTTGGACTTGATTTTGATAGATTCTTGAAAATACCTCGTCAACTGGAAAAGTTTTCTATGCAAGCACTTCATTCAGATGGTTCGGTTTGTATGACAGCTATATGATATAGTGACTCGATCTGAACAATTTCTTCGGAGATTGCATAATTACTTCAGCCAATAACCCATTCCAAATCTCGTGAAGATATCGCGTCAAATATAAAAGTTTTCCATACAAGTACTTGATTCCGATCCTTCAGTTTGTATGGCATGATATGTAGAAAATGAGGAAAAAAGAACTTATGCAAAATTTCAAATCCGTTTCTCAAAAACTGGGGGATTATTCCTCATATATACAGATAGAAGGACAGACAGATCCACAGGTATGAAACTATAAAATATTAACATATATCTTTTGTAGCATTCCTACCTGTCAAGAAATTAAAATTTGCTAAAAATCAAATTTTACAATCACAAAAAAAATCTTGCTCAATGACTTTCTAGTTTGAACCATTATTTAATATTACCTGGCTCTTATCAATAATTTTATTTATACTATATTTAAAAACATCGTTGTTATTGTTGTTATTTTGGCTATTTTCATAACATTTCAATGTCAAATTTAATTCTTATTTCATTTTATAAGATTATTATGCAGAATTTATTGCAACGTCTCTAAAAACAGTGACGTGCGCAGAAAATCAGTTCATGATATATGAGTGTATATAAATACAACTACATACACACGAACATATGTACAATCGTATATACTTACATACATATGTATATAAAAGCATATGCAACTATGTATAATCTATAGCATTTGATGTCATATATCAACACGTAAATAGTACAAAGTCGTATTTGATATGATATTATATACAAATATACATACGAGTATATTGTACTTGTTGCTTGTTAGAATTATCACGAAAAATCAGCCTTTTTAGCAGTCATTACTCAATTTCAAACATTTTTATTTACGCATATCATTTTTGATATTGACTTTAAATGGCTTGGTTAAAGTAAAATTACGCGGCTACAAGCTGTTTACATTTTTATCAGACTATCTCAGTTCACTTGACTTTTCGACGCACAGATAACTTCCTCATTCTTCATATCAATTTAAGGCCGAAATTTCCATACAATGCTAAGGTAGCAAATATATTTTAGATTTTACCGGAACAAACATCGTTGACTTAATTAAGTTTTGGGTGATTGATCATATGCTTGTAATATAGGGAAAGCTCAAGTAAACTGACGGTTAGTTTAACTGACGGTTATGAGTTGAAAAGCAAGTAAGAAAATGTTGCTTAGAATAGTTGAAACAAGCATCGACTATGTGACCATTACTTTTCACCACCAAATTTTCCACTAACCACTGATTAAGCTGACGGTTAGTAGTTGAAAAAGTGTTGATAAAAATTTTCACGGAATAATGAACAAAATTATGTTTGTATATGACCAATAGTGGTAACTATAAACTTTTGTGTTAACTGTTGATTAAACTCATGGTTAGTGGTTGAAAAAGTATTAAAAAAATATTGCCTAGCATAAATAACATAATAAGGTATTTTATATGAATAAAAACACCAGCTTTTGCAAGTTCAATGCGTATATTTCGAGTACGATTTGATACAAATAGTACACTATGCAAATAAATAAGACAGTCTTATCGCTTATTGACTGATGTGTAATTTTAAAGGTAAATTATACGTAATGACCTTATTTGTAATTTTGCAACAGGGTACATCCCAGTTATACATACATACATACATACTAGCTAAGCTGCTCATTTGTTTGCCAGCAGATCAAGGAGTTTTCCTATACCTACTTGCTAGGGGAAATACAATTTTGCTATCTTTCTACGGTTTATTAGTCTATATATTTCTGGGAAAAAGAAGCTTGACGAAACTGTTTTCGCTTTGCGTTTTAATACACAATTGTTGTTGTTTTCCTTTTTTATTTTACTACAGAAATCTGCAATATTTAAATAAAAGTCTGCCACATTTTCTTGTTACTATAACACTTATTCATCTCTGCTCAAAAATAGCGTCCTGATTTTACTTGAAGAACTTCTGAATCATAATTATAGCTGAAAATTCATACAGCTTAGTTGCAAAAAAAATGTATGTGTCATAAACCACAGCGCAGTATAATTTTTTAAACTTACCACAAATTTATTTTTTTATTAAACCATGTAATGTACTTGGAGTAAGACAAACTGAGTCATGAACTTCTATGTACTATATATTAGTTTTCTAGTGTTAAAAAAATATTTTTGATATAGCAAATTTATGCGTCTACAGCTTAACTACCGGTCACTAAGAGTACCGCAATATTACCTTATTTTTTTGTACTTGAATTTATGAATAATTTGATCAAATTGGAAAGACAGTCAAGTTGCACATAATTCCAAAAAGAAAATATACTATATATGTATGTATGTGTGAGTATTAAATTCAAAATGCCAACATTTCCGATTTTTTTCTCAAAACCATTTTGGGCTGTAATTCCTTCCGGTTAAAGTGGGAAAAATCACCAAAAGTAACAATCGATTGAGCACATCATAAAAAGGTTGCTTAATACCAATAAATAAGCCAAGGCACCTTGAATGGCACATACAATACTTATAAACATATATACGTATTAATATGACTGTATGAGTACACATGCTGTATATATACATATATGATCATGTGTACCTTTATGCAATTGCAGACGTATGCAACGGTATCAGCCGTAGATTTATGACCGAAACAAAACGTCTCGTAAATTTATTATATTGCAACAAATTGACAAATCAACACACATGCACATATAAACATATCTACACATTTGCATAGAGTATAAAGTATACGAAGATCGTCACACAAATTAAATTTGCGCGAATTGCTTAACGAACGCGGTTAGCCGAGTGGCTAAAGACGGCAAAGAACCGTTGTAAAATGCCGAACCTGCAACACAATGAACCCGAAATATGTTAAAGTTAAAAATACAATAACAATTTGACATATACCCACAAGCTAATACATAAAAAATATATACCCGCGTGTGTGTGTATGTGCTTAAAAACCAGTAGAGAAACCTACAAAAGCAGCACAATGAATTACTATGACTCTGCGGATACTCGTGATGAGAATTGGAAATTTCGTGGTTTCTCAAATGAAGAAATCAAGAATTCTTCACATACCATATACATATGTACGTGTGCGCGCACCAACATACACATACAGCTGCACAGCGGCGAAACAATTCACTAAAAATTAATGAAAAATCAAAATCGAAATTGAAGTAAAGTGAATGGCGCAAAAACAACCGAAACAAGCAGTGGAAAAAATACAAGCGTATACACTAACAAATCACATAATCGAACGCATAGAGAATGAAAAAATGCGGAGAAGAAAGTCGAGCGGCAATAAAAGAAATGTAAGCACAAACACACACATACATATGTATGTACATGCATACAATAAACATATGTTTGAGAAAGAAAGCAAGCAATCAAGCAACTTGTTTAGAGCAAACGCACACATACACGAACAAATGTATTTACAAATACTTGCAGCTAGCTGAACCAGATGTGTGGAAAGAATCAGGCAGCCAACGAGTGCCAGTTGGTGAAAGACAATAACGCAAAGATATATAGTTAAAAGTAAAAAGCAATCAAAAGACACAACACACCGTGAATTAAAAGAAATCAGTGTGTGTATGTGAGTATGTTTGAAAAATAAAATTACAAAAACAAGAACATACTTTAACTTCTAAGCTATAATACTCTACACAAATAAAAATGTTGTCAAATGAAGAAGTTTTCCTTACGAGAATTCGATTCCTATCGTTAAGTTTGTATGGCAGCTATATCCTATAGTTATCTGATCTGAACAATTTCTTGGGAGATGACGCAGTAGTCTTTGTCAATAATCCACGCCAAATTTCGTGAAATTATCTTGTGAAATAAAAAAGTTTCCCATACAAGGACTTGAATTGAATCGGTCAGTTTGCAAGCCAGCTATATGCTATAGTGATCAGATCTGAAAACTTTCTTAAGAAATTGCACCATTGCCTTAAACAATAATACGTGCCAAATGTATATTGAAGATAGCTTGTGAAATAAAAAAGTTGTCCATATGAGAACTTCAACATTAAATCGAATGAAAGTAATAAGAATAATAAGCGTAAAAGCATGGTGTAAGCAATTGGTACAGAAATACATCAACACATACAAAGCATTCTCTATGTATATACATACATAGTTTTTTCGGATTTATGGCAGCATCATCACAATTGTTTTTGTGTTTGTTGACCACTTTTGACGCACTTTAAGCCATAAATGACTGATGTTGACTTACGAACTGGCTTGCGAGGGCTAAAGTACAAGTACAATATACATATATTATATACACACACACGTATGTATCAACTGAAGTGCGTCTATGTGTGCGTTAAGTATAGGCATGCACGTGTGAATCGTTGTCAAGTTGAAGAAGATCAACCGTAAACGGGTAAATGAGAATTGTAATGCTCGCAAGCGCTCGCTTACAACACGCTTACAACATTTTTTCACACACACACACGCATTTCTACTCTTCTTTTTGTAGACACATAAATACAAGAATAATAAATACATATTTAAAGCAATGAATGTTGTGACAGTCTGTAAGCAGAGCTACGCGATTCTTTATCTGCAGTCATATCGTAAAAAGAATTATGAAAATAATTGGGTTAATTGGGCAATAGTAAAAGGCGTCAAAAGTCGCGAATGTTACAGATTTTTGCAGCTTTGTGTGCATATGTATATATGTGTGTGGCACTGTTTCAGTCAGTTTTGCAGCTTAGTTACAACAGCGCTGATGGATCACGTGTGAGGCGTTGCATACAGTGGCACCAAAATGGTGCTTGCTGGCAGATTGTTGATGTTAAATTTGATAAAAGGACTTTTGGTTATATTCCGGTTAGAATAAACCGATAACTACCAAGTTGAATTAATTTTTTTTTGAAGCGTCATATAATCTCTATTTGGTTACAATTAGGCGGTGTATATATGAGTTTTGACATTGCACTGGCTTGTACTTGATTATAAGTATCCTCTTCCCTTATACTATATTATTCTTCGTGGAATCAGTACCGTGAATCGTGAATGGCATGAATCTGAATTAAAAGCACAAAACTCTACCGAAACAGTAAAATCCTACCTAAGACCTCCAACAGTTGTCTTCTTTTGAATTTTTTTTTAACAAAACTCACTTGCCACACTGTGCTTCTCGGCTGGAATTCCAAAAAGCACAAACTATACCAACAAAAAAATATGAGAACTAAAAAAAACAAAAGCAATCAGACGAAAGCAAAATGGCGAAAAAATGCGTTGCTAAAAATGCCAGCAAAAATAATAGCAACACAATACAAAAAAATGCAAAAGAAATCACAGGCGACGGTCTAACTGTTCCAAAGCGCACCTTCAATGGATTGCTTTCAATAGCAGACCAAGCAGACGCAACAACATTACAGGAAACACAACAACAATAACGGCTACAATAATAACAAAAACAACAAAAACGAGGCAGCAAAACTCAATTACAACAAGCAAACCGCATACAACAACTAATAAATGTATACTTATAACAAATCGACACTGTAATAATAATAACAACAAAAACAACAACCATAACGCGTATGCACAACGAGTTTATTCGAAAACTAGTACAACCGTCGCAGCAAAAGTCAAAGCAAGCCATAGGCGACAACAAAAACAACCACAGCAGGCATAAATACTTGCATATATAAATAATAACAATAACAACAGCCACAGCAACAACGTAACACCGTAAAAGCAGCAACGAACCCGGCAGCAACAACGAACCGGCAATGGTGTACCAGCAGGTTTGCTTGGTTTTCTTAGGTGAATTAGAGACATTCACTTTTTGCATACCACAACGCAGCAACAACGACAACAACCGCAACAACAAAAAAATAAAACAACAATTGAAATAACCAAACCGAAAACTCACTATTACAATGTCGGCAGCGCTGCATAAAATTGCTGGCTGTCTGCAATGCTTACAGACGTACAAAACTCCAAAGCATTAACCACACACACACACACATCACAGTTGCAGGCTTGAATGCGCGTGCGCGCAGCTTCTCAACCTCAACTTCGAAACTTCAGGTGCGCAATCGGGTGGGGAGCGGGGCATGTTTGCGGTACGGGTGGCAATTAAATGGCGTTGCAGCAACAGGCTGACTAACTAACAGACACTGGTTGCGGTGGGAGAGGCGTTTGGCTTAAGCTCTTGGCTGGCTGACTGGCTGGTTGGTTGCATTTGTGAATTGGCTTGCCTCGCCTCGTTTTGGCTTGGTAACAGCAGCAGCAGCGCATGGTGGCCAGGCCACTCTTTTGCCGCTCACAACATTCTTTGAAGGTTTGGCAGTGAATGTTGTAATGTCGGCGATGTAGGCAGGCGCAAGCAATGTAGCACAGGCTGTTGGAGTAAAGGGAAATGAGTAGCATTTTCAGCGTATAAGAGGGTGTGCGTGCAAACGAACGGTATTTTGCGTTCCTAGCGAGATAGAAATTTTAAAATATAAAATTGCAAGAAAAAATAAAATTAAATTAAATGGACATAAAGGTTGAGGGAAGGTAACGAAAAAAAATGGCACTCACTGCCTGACATACATATGTATGTGATACAATATGCTATATACATACATACACATACAAAATATGCAATTTTTCATTGAACTCTTTGAACCAAACCCAAAAAGTTGAGATGAAGGCGAAGTAAACATTTTAGCTGTACATTTTTTCCGCCTTGTACTACTGCCCCATGACTCATTTTCTGTTTTTAAATTTACTTCACTTATAAATTTTTATTTTTTTAACTTTAATTTAATTATTTTTAGTTTTTTTATATATACATATATTTTTTTTTTTTTTAATTTTCGCTATCTTCTTCAACTCTTCAACTTAAATTAATATTTTAGACATATTGGGGTCAACCAACACCACCACCGCCACAAACAATTCGTTGAGCTCTATGCATGCAACTGTGCTTGTCAGTTGTGTGGCTGCGGCGGCATTGCCGATGAGTCTTTCAGATGTGCCAACGTCGTCGTCATCACCGACGTTGATGTCAGTTGCAATATTGGTGGTATAATCACCACCAACTGTGGCAACAAATACATTTAATAAATTGCTAAGCAAAAATACTGTAGCTATTGTAAATACATACATACAAATATGAAGGCAATGTGGGAAATATAAAATTTTTAATTAATAACCGTTAAACGCACATTGTGTGTTAATTAAGTAACATTCACCAAAATGTAAAATGCGAAAAAAAATGCCTGAAGATGATTGAGTGACTGTAGTAAGGCTATTTTCATAGTTGTAGCCAAGTGAGTTAAGGGAGGAAGCTCGCAAAAGTTGCTAGTTGAAGTGGTGAGGGAAAAACCCAATTTTTAGTATTTTTGTATATTCATCTTCTCATTTCACTGATGACGCTTATAAATTTATATCAACTGATAGTAATAGAGTTTATAAACTCCCATTTATATATTATAGTTCCACTATATTCGCTTATACCGTTCTTCTTCATTCACTTACGCACCATGAAGTTCTCCAATGGTTTACAAAAAACACCAAAAACGCCTAAATTTGTAATTCGTTAAGATTTCATTCACTGAACTGACGCAATTATGGAATTCTCAAACGAATTATGAAAAAAAACTTGTTTATATAGTTTTGAGCAACTGAAAGCCTCAAGCTATGTGTAATATTGATAGATCTCCATGTGGTTCATCAATGAAAATACCCGCTAAGCAATTTTAATTATTTAGATAATAGTTACTTTTTACTATTTCATCTAATACCATGGCATTTACTTTAGGCTGTGTGCCACCCCAATTTTGATTGTTTCAGTAGCTCTTAGCTCTGAAATATATACTTATAATTATGAAAAACTTTCTCGTCGGTGTTTTGTATATACCATATAAGGTCATATGCTAATTTTGATTTTAGCTGTTTTATATTAGCTTTGTTTTTTATGTGATTATTGCGTGCTTATAAAAGCTGTTTTCACTTTTGATTTTTTATTAGTTCCACTAATGGACCTTTCACCGCTATCAAAACAAATCATTTTGGCTCAATATATTACAGTATACGTTTATGGATGCTGTTAATTGAGATTACATCAAAGGAGCATTTTTTTTTTTGAAATTTCACTTGTCAAAAGTAAAAGTTAAATAATGAAAAAATAGTAATCAAACAAAAATAATTCACAGGAAAATATTTAAAAAAGTCAAGCTAAGAAATTGATTAATCTTAGCGCTTAAAGCAATTTATCGAAAGTTATTAGTCTTATAGCGGCCTAAAATATTTCTTTACGCAAAGACGTACATAATTCGGTTACTAAATATATTAGCAGGCATTACTCTTTTTGCTCGACTTTTACAGCGTTTGCTTGGTTGCTTTTTTTACTATTTAAGCGCCTAATCTTTATGGCAGTTAATCATATATAACATATATGTACATATATAGAACACAATTTGTTTGTGTGTGCTGACCAATTACGAAAAATTGCGTGTAAAGTCTAAAGGCCTGCTGCTGTCTGCCTGCTCACAATTTGTTTGATTCTTTTGTTTTTATTTTTTTATATTTTTTTTTTAATTTTTTTTACCTTTATTTTTAATTTTTTTTAGTGATTATTATTTTTTATTTTATTTTTGTTTCTTTTGTATTCCATTTCTGTATGTATTCCGTTTTTGCATACAAATGAAAAATATAAGAATGTCTGAAATATGCATTATCTAAAGGTCATTTTAATATGTCGTCAGCAAAAAAAGCTCTGCATTAACTAAAAACAAAATTGTACCAATATATGCATACATATTAACATATATGTACATATGAATACAAAATTATACAAATGTATTAATTTTTATACGAAAAAACACTCTTGTTTATTTCGAAAATAAGCCGGAGTCGTCGAACGCTGATGTAAGCTCGGCGGCACGAACTTATTGAAAGACCATCAAAATATTCAGGCCTTTTAACTAATGCATATACATATGTATGCGTGTATTTGGTGTTTATTAAAAACATTTTTTTATAAAGCTACGCCAACTTACTAGCAACCGGCGAAAACAACATTTTTTTTTTAATTTTTGTCGTACAAATTTTTTATTTTTCGTTTAAAAAAATATTTTTTGTTTTTTTTTCTGACAAAAATTTCTTTTTTCAAAAAAGAAATATTTTTCCTTTTTCAAATTTTTTTTTTATTTTCAAAAAAAAATATTTTCGTTTTCCTTTTTATTTTTTGGGAAAAAGTTTTGGTTTTCTTTTTGCGCCTCTGTCGCATTGCGTTCGTTACTCAAATTTCAGTTTAATTTGCATTTATTACCATATCATTTCCAAATATTCGCGTTTAAAACGCGTAACAGACAAAAAAACCAAAAATTTTTGCATTAAAGCGAATTGGCAACGAAATGAAAGAAATCAGCTACAAAAAATAGCAACAACGGATATACTTAATTTATAGCAAATATTATAAATGAATATATTTGTAAATTATATACTTTTACCAGCCAAACGTACACATGAAAGCGCCGTCAAGCAGCTTGAACAACAACACGTGTAGGGGGGTTCAAACAAATAACAATATGTACAATATATAAATATATATAAATACACCACAGTCCATATGAAAACACGAAACACATAGATTAATTTGTATTGATACACTCGTACCGGCAGTGAACCGCAACGAAAGCGTGAAATGTGATCAAGTGAATGTCTCCTGTGTATTGCTTGATTTAACAGCGACTTATATTCATAGCTGTATAACTTACTATACCATATACATATATGTATGTATGTACATATATAAGTACATTATATCATGTATAGGCATACAACCAAATTGCTCGTTGTGCTGTTGAGCGTCATTTGACTACAGGATCACCAACAGATGAATGGTACTGGTTGCGACGCGCTGCCTTATCAATATTCATAAATTATGCATTCGGCGAAAAAAGTCACATTTCTCGTATAGCAACTTGATTAACGTAGAAAAATGGTTTTAATTGAAATATGATTGTAAAATGAAGAGAAATTGCTGTCCATATTGATATAAATGTATAAAGTTCACAAAACTAAAATTAATTATTTTTCAATGCTACAGATTTCCTGTTGAAAGCGAATACGAGAGGGACTGTGCAAAATTTCCCTATAAAATTGCTTGGTCTTTCTTGTTATTCTATAAATTATTAATGCATGAAATGATTATTTACTGTCATTGTAAAATTATTCTTTCCAGTTTTGCTGCTTTCGCCGCTCTTTTTATTCAATTACTCATATTTTCGCCACAATATTGAAGTTCGGAATTCTTGACATTTGTTTCTCAAACTTTTTTAATTAATGCAAAAACAGTTTCCGAATTTTAACAATTTAGTTTCATTTTACTGCTGCTGGTAATATCGAAAATGTTTAACAACGGAACTGGTTGCTCTCAAAAATCATAATAAAGTGCTTAACTGAAGTTGATACTTCTTTTAGATACAGAAAAGTTTTCAAAGTGAAAATCTAGGGTTTCTGAGACGGTATGCATTTCTAGTAATTCCTTTTTCTGCTAGGTTTTTGGACATGTGCAGAGCTAGCTTATACCATCTCTTATCATCTTACCTCAGAATGAATCTTTTAAAACTTTCTAGAAACCACTCATATTTAAAAAAGTTGAGTTTTGATTATAAATAAATAGTTTTGAAGGCAAAGTCTCGTAGCCAAAGTTGTTTAAAATTACCCATAGAGCATTTTCCGCATACGCGATTTTATAGAAAAAATCGATCCGCTCTAATGTATACCCTTCTAAATATGTAGTTCTTCAAACATTCGTCGTAATTTGTAACAAAACTTCTCGGGCGGCAATTAAAGCCGCACCTATTTTATTAACCAATATTAAGTTTTAAGAATTTTCATGTCAACAACAACTTGCTTATCACAATTAAAAACATAATAATATTTCATGTAGCATGTCTTCCTTCACTTTGCCGCAAACAGCCGAATGCCAAGTGGATGCTTTGTTGTAATGTTGTTGTTGTAAAATACTACAAATATACTAATAATATGAATTCTATGAAACATTTTGGGAAGAGCTTGGAATTCTTGAAACATTAAAATAACATTTCCGCCGCGATAAGCTAAATGTAGGAATATCAAGCAGTGCCGGGGCACAGCCTTTGCTTTATATGAGTATAAAGAGACACAAAATTAAGAAATTAAAGTGCCGACAGCATATTGGCATGACAACACACAAACATACATTCTTACATTGCTATTAGACGCAGCACTTCCTCACTCACTGACGAAACCGTACTTTGGAGGCGCTGCCATGGCGGCAAATTATCTAAAAACATGCTTGTTTAGTTTCAATTCCAATTGCTCGCAGTTTCCAAATATGTATGTAAGTGTGCGTATTGCTATCAAAAACGCTTATCAATAACAACTAAATTTGTGGGAGAAAAAAGTAGCATGAAAGAAAGATTGGAAAAAAAGCAAAAAAAAAATGTAAAAAAATCCTGCTAGTTAGTTCTTTTACTAATTAGAACTAGAAATTTCATTGCTTCGGTGTACTCTTCTAGTTGTTCTTATACCGGAGGAGTGGCGTCTCGTTGGTATTTTGTCAAAAATACTTGGTTAACACTCGTCATTACATACTTGTGATAACCCAGCGAAGGTGTTACTATACCTATGTGAGTGAATATTTCAAATATGACAGTATTTTGCAATTTGCTGTTCCAAGTAATTTCGTAACATCACTATAAAACTTTCGAAAATACATCAAAACTAGAAAATACACACTTCCCATCACATTTTCCTGCCTCTGCGCTACAAAGATGCTACGGCAATACTTCATTTATCGATAATTCAATATACAACATTTAATTCTCTACCAATTTCTACAACTTCTTGCTTGCTTTCGGGGGTGTTTACCAATACACACGCCAGCCTGCCTATTTATTTCATTTCATTCTTTTTCTTATATGCGAACAAATGCATTATTAATGTGTGAAACCGTAACGTTAAATGTGTGTTATTTGATTATAATGTCCGATTTATCGGGGTTGGCATCATTTAATGTTGCTTGTAACTTGTTGAACTGCCTGCGTTATTTTCTGTATATATGAATGTCATATTGGTAGTTTGATGACCTGTTGACTTGAGTGTAATGTTTGCTGGTAGTTGAGGGAGATTGTTTCATAGAGGGATTGCTTGCGGCATTTCATATGAATGTACATATGAAGATTTTTGGTGGTGGAAATCTTTAAATTGGGGAACTGTGAAAACATTTTTAGGTTTTTGTGTAATAACAGGCATTATCATAGTTTCGCTGTTGCTATTTGTACTTTATGAAAGTTTTATGTTTCGCTATAGATTTTCAAATTGTTTCTAAATAGTAGGAAAAGTGATAGTTGGACCATATATCCTAATGAGTTATCCAATCAGGCTCTCAAAGGTTGTTGATCTAAAGTTTTGATTCTTATACATAAACTCTCAGCCTTTACATTCTCAAAGGTTAGATAATTTGATATTAATGTCTCAGAAAACCATTCTCTCGTAAAAATTTCGGGCTTCGCTAAATAATTACACAAAATTTTGTTTGACTTCTCGTGTAAAAAACACTTTATATTTTTTTATATAGTTTTTTTTTTCGTACTTTTTCTTATATTTTATTTTTATATATTTTTTTATGATTTTTATTTTTATATATTTTTTATATTTTTTTATGCTTTTTTTTATAATTTCTTTTTTATATTTTTTTTTATAATTTTTTTTTGTATTTTTTTTATAATTCTTTTTTTGTAATTTCTTTTTTATATTTCTTAATTATAATTTTTTTATATGTAGCAATTAAGTTTCTTTTTTTATCAGAAATGAATGATCAGTTCGAATTGGAATCTCATGAGAGAACCACGTTAATATTCAGCTTATTTTATAATTTTCTTTTTCCGAATTTTACTGCATCTAATCTAATAAATTGTTTTAAATCCGTTTTATGAAGAAGGGAAGCTACGCTAAAACTTCTCATATTCTTATATCAGAACATAAATATATTCATATTCTTATATGCAAATATATATACATTAGGGTAGGCCAAAAACCCGAAAACCTTTTTTCGCTTGGTACTCTGAAAAGCTAGTTGGTAGCCGCTTCTAAGAAAGCCTCTCCAACGATAAACAGTAGTTAACATTAACTTTTTGTTGCTAAGTCTCAACGATTCGTTGCTGCAATTAATTGCACATTTTTGCCACATTTTAATTTATTTTATATTTAAAAAAACAAAAACAATAATGTGCTCTTAGCAAATACAAAAAAAAAACAGAAAACGTATAGCTGTGAATAAAAATAATTGGCGAGCACAAAGAAATCATGTGCGCCATGCGACCATTCATTCAGACAATCGAGCATTCGTCATACGCAGCAAGCGCACACTACTACACAGGCAAACGTACAATTACGCACAGTTTGCAGAACAAAACATAAATAAATATAACACTATAATGCAGTGAGTTTCGCTCATTGCAAATCATGCTGTAATCAAGTTAAAAATAGCTGCAAATATTATGAAGAGGATGCCAGCATGCGCGACTCATTCTAGAAAGCAGCAACAAATGCATGTTTGAATGCAACGCGCCATAAATATGATTCCACACACACACAATGCAAGCATACGCGTGCTGCGATGGCAACAAATTCATATAAAACATAATTTGTTGTGCCACTAAACATTCCGCAAAAATAGCAAATAGCAATTAGGCAATCATTTAGCCAATCTCTGTGACGAATATGCATGTGTGTGTGTGTATTCGTGTTCTTGCAAATTAATGATTGAATGAGTGTGCGATTGAATGAGTGTCTTTGCAGCAGCAAGCGTTTGTTGCTGTTGATGTAGTCATTTGTGTAAATTTACGGTATTATTTTATGTGCAAAACTTTTTCATATATTTGTTCACACTTCAGCAAGAATTCAGCGTAATTTGCCGCATATGCATGTAATTTTTACTACTCAAATGCAATAGCGGCAAAATTTCGTATTTAATGCTTGCATGCATGTAAATTCATATGCCGTTTATGCTTTTGGCATTGACGCAGAACTTAAATTTGCGCCTAGAAAATGTGAGGTTATGTCGAAACGCGATTTATAACCGGAAAAGCTAAATAAAATATCTATTTTGTAGGCACATAAAAAATGCCTTGATTTATAGTTGATTTTTGGAGGTTATGCATATTTGTTTTTGAAAATTATATAATATTATTTTAACACTAATTTCTATATAGACCAGGTTAGATAATTTTTTAAAACATAAAAATCATAATACAATGAAACCCAACGATTTTCGGCAAAATTACGTGTCTACTCGAAAAAAGTTGTGTGGCAATGTTGTAGTTAATGAAAAGATATATATATTTTGTGCATAAATTTTTTTAACATAACCTCGAAATTTAAGTGAAAAATTCATATAACCAATTTTTGGACTCTTTTAGTTTTAACTTTAACAAATTTTTTATTTTTTATTCTTATTTTTTTTTCATTTAAAAAATAAATGAGAAAACCTTACTTCGACGTAAAATCTAAAGCTCTTTTGTTTCCGATTCGCACCACCATATGCACACCCTTAATGCTATACAAAATTTATTAGCTAGCTAGTAACTTTTCACTTGAAATTTTGTCAAACTCACCGGATCTAAATCGGAATCCCATATATCTTTCAAATCGCCGTCATAAAATCCATCCATTTTTTTATAGTTGTTTTTGTGTCGCTTGCTTGACTTTTATGTAAGCCGAACTTGACGTTTATTGGCACAGAGTTTAACCGTAGTACGTGATCAGGGGTCGTCAAGCGGGCGTTGGTTCTCTTTGAACCGCCTATTTAGCACTAATTTTGGTATTTTATTTTACACTTCTGATAAATATTTATATAAATTTTTATTTGTCTGCTTTAATAGAAAGGGAAGAAATAGAGCACATTATATTAATGTTATGTTTTTTTTTTCAAAATTGTAATGCATCTTTTTACTTTTTGTATATAGCAATGATAATTTTTCTATTTTTTTATTTTTTCTCTAGTTATTAATGTCACAAATTGACCATTTATAAGCAGTTTAGAATTTTTCTGTTATTAATTTGAATTGGTTGCGATTGAAATCTTTTTGTTGCTTAAATTTGTTTTTGTTTGTATGCATTTATGTATATACACATTTCGAATTTTATGTTTTAATTTCTGATAACCATGTCCGGTACGTGATTTTGTTTTACTGCTGCAATATATTTTTTATTTCTCAGGTTTTTTTGTTTGTTTGTTTTTAATTTTTTTTTTTACTTTTTTTTGTAACTTGAACTTCGTACGTGTGAGGTCGTAGGGGCCGGTTTTTTGTTACTTCACCAATTGATGCTGTTTTTCTGTGTAGTTGTGCTTATTTTAGTTTTGTTGCGAGTTCAAGAGTTTAACCTACTTTTTAAGTGTGGCTTTTTTCTTTTTTTGGTTTTGCTGAGGTTTAAATTGAACAATTCGTCGTTTTAACCGTTTGTTTGCAGCAATTGCTGTTCTAAATTGTATTTGTTTATTGCTTAATGTTTCAACTTGGAATAGCGCAACTTATGTTTGACTTTTTTTATCGTTGAAACCGTTAAAGCGCGTTCGCTGGAAAAGTAATTACATGCATTTGAGTTGTAGATTTCTTTAATTGATTAACGCTTTTTTTCATTCTTTAGAATTGTTTGATTTTTATCAGCTGTTTCGCAGGAAGTACTTTTAATTTTATAACTGTTGCCCAATTAAATTTTATTGAAGGTGTTAATTGCAATAAACTTGTGACATAGATTTTTTTACAATTTTTTAAATTTAATTAAATCCGAAATGAAAATCAAAAATTTTTTGAACTTTAATTTTTTGCTGAAATTTTTTCTATGATTTCGCCATAATATTTTTCTATATTTGTTTGCTTTGGTTTTTCCTATAATGTTGTGCTATAATTTTGTTCTATCATTTAACTATAATATTTTTCTATATTTGCTTGCTTTAGAGTTTCCTATAATTCTGTGCTATAATTTTTATTACAGTTTTTACTGCATTTTTTTTTATTATTTTGGTCATAATTTCACTATAGTTTGCTTTAGCTTTTTCTTTATTTTTTGTGCTATAATTTTGACTGTAGTTTTTTTCAATTATTTCGTTCTATAATTTCACAATCACAATAATTTTTTGCCAAAGTTTTTTTACTATACTTTTTTCTCTAATTTTCTATTTTTAAGTTCATTTTCTTCTTTACTGGCGTAGGCACCGCTTAGGCAGTCATAGCCGAGTCTTTGTCTATATTTTTCGTCATACTTCTTTTCTATAAATTTTTCCTATAAACTATTGCTATAACTTCGTGCCATAATTTTTGATATTCATTTTTATTATGTCCATATTGTTTGTTACACTTTTTGCAATAATTTTTTTCCTATAATTTTACTATAACTTTTTTAATAATTCTTTCTTTCCATAACTTTTTTCCTACATTTTTTATAAATCCTTTTATACAATTTTTGCAACCATTCCGCATCTAAACCACGATTCGTTGCACATTTGCGCTTGCCTTTTACACAGAGTTTCTTTTGCTACTCTCAATAACCACCACCCAGAAATTCCACAAATTCTTCTTACGCATAACCCGTTTACTCTTTCTGACTGCGGCATGCAAGCTTGTTGCGTAAACTAATATATTGCTGCTGCTGCTGCTGCGGCCGGCCACTTGCCGCTCACTGCACTTTTCTTGCTTCAACAATAACTGATTTTTCTTGAAAATCTCTTTTTCTTTTTTTCTCAGCATGAACTGTTGCATCAACGCAGCAAACAATGCAACCACAGTCCTTGCTTGGTCGCTTCCATGCAACAGCTATGGGTACTTGCTGCCAGTTGCTGCTTGTTGGCCGAGAGCAACCTGTTGCTTCTGCAGCAAACGCTAAAATTGTGTGTTTGCATATGTATGGGCCACTTGTTGCCAGTTGTCACGGTCGTGCAACTTGTTGCTCACACCAAACTACTTGCATTTACACGCATACATACACATATTGCATTTACTGTCGATTGCGTTTTGTATGCTTTTTTTTTACGGTTGCATTTTGTTTTTGGTTTTGTGTCTCATTTTGCTGCACTCGCGTTGTTTGCCAGCTTTTCACGCCACTTACCAGTTCTCCGTCGGCCTGGCCTGCCTGTTGCAACTGCCGCTGCTTTCTTTGCACACTTTTTACCACACATATGTACATGCACATATTTATTTTTCTAACTGCATAGCTTTTGCCTGTATAAGCACACATACATACATATATATATATATATGTATGGTTGTGTGTCAGAAATTCTTATTAGCTTTGCTTGTGGCTACTCCTGCGCCGTTGTTAGCCAGCAATTGGCATATGGATGACTTCTTTTGCACCATAAACGCTGGCCACTTGCCCGACAGCCAGTCAATCAGTCAGCGCGTCAATAGTTGACTTTGCCTTTGACTTTGATGCTCTAGGCAAAGCAGCAGTGTCGCTGCGGTAGACTTACGGTACGTAGGTACTCTATGTTTGTATGTATGTAAGCATTTGGCTTTTCGGTTATATTTATTTGGTTAGCAGCGCGCTTAACGGCCACTTGGATTTTATGTTGATTGCGGCAGCGCCTCGTTGTCAGTTCTTCTTTCACATTTGCAAATTTCCCTATTTCATTTGCCTGTCATATAGCGCACGTATACAGGTGTGTGTATGTGTCTGTGTATTTTTCTTACTTATGCACTGCACTTTTTTTGTTTTGGCTGTTATTAGTTTTTCTCGGTTGCTTGCTTATTTATTGGTTTTTACAGTTGATTGTTGGTTAGCTTGTTGAGAAATTGGCTTTTAGCTGGCGTAATAACTTTTGCTGCTTCTGTTGGTTTTTGCGCCTCAGTCATGCTTATTCTGTTATTTTTGCTTCTAATTTCTTATTTACTTTTGCCTGCCGTTCGCTGTGCATCACTTGTTGCCCACTGCTCGAGTATTGTTTGCTGATAATGCTGGATAAGTTCATATACATATTCATATGTATTTGATATTCATGGGCGTGCGCCGTGTATTGGGTAGGGGGCGTTTGGCAAATCGTCTATCAGCTGCTTGTGCAATATATTGCCAGTTTGATTGTTGTTTTCTGTTTTTTTCTTTTGTTTTTGCAATATCATGGCATTGAGGAATCTGTGTTGCTGTTGCTTACCGTATAATCAATTACTCGTCCGTTATTGTTGTTATTTTTTGTTTCTTTTTCTTGGGTGGCGCGCTCAAAGTGCAATAAATATACGTGTATTTCTTTTTCTTGCTTTGTATTAGTCTTATTGTTGCTTTTCTTTGCTTTTTTATTTGTTGATTTATGGGTTGGCATGTTTTGAATTGTAAAATGTGAAAATTTTCAAAGAAAAATTGCATATAAATTATTATTTTTCAATCGTAGGCTTGGTTTGAATATTTTTAAAATTTTTCATTGTAAGTTTATGAAATTATTATTATTTTTTACTGAATTGTTCACAAAAGTTCACAGTTTCAAAGACAAAAAAATATTTCGAACTTATTTTGGTTAGTTTCAAGCACAGAAAAAAATACTTTAAGTTTATTTTGGTTAAAAGGAAGTTAAAAAAATAAATTTATTTATTATTTTAAAATTATTCTTGTTAAATGTAAGTTAAAAAATTATATTTATTTATTAATTTATTTTAATTAACTGTATTAAAATTTAAAGAGTGAAATTTATTTAACATTTTATTTTAATTAAAACGATTTCGATAAAATAATTATGAAATTAAAAAAAAAGTAATTCTTTGAATTAACTTCATTAAATTGATTTTTATGAAACTTTATTTTAATTTTAAAAATTAAATTTATTTAATAATTTCATTTAAAATAAATTCAACGAAATTGTGTTAATAGTTTTAATAGTTAAACGTTAAATTCATATTAATTAAATCGAGTTCTACAAAATTTTATTGAATTTAGAACTTAATTTTATTTATTTAAATTAAAATAAAAAATCAATTTAATTTTTAATTAATTAAATTACATAAAATGAAATTTAGTTAAATGTTTTATGAAAAAAATATTCACACAAAAAATTTATTTTAAAAGAAATCTTACAAAGCGAACAATTATCTCTCTTTGCTTATCTTGTTTCTATATATGTTTTACATATAAATTTGCATAAAATAATTGTATTTTCTACTACAAATTACATGTTTCCGCCAAATATAGCTTTCGAATATATTTAATATTTTATTTAAGCACTCATTTGACCATGTATGCATTACTTTTCCGGCTACAATATGCTTCGAAATGCTAATTTTCTGCCGTGATTTTATTTTCTAATTTTTTCGCATTTTTATATTTGTTTTTTATTTATTTATTCTTTACAATTTGCTGTTTTTTTTATCTTTTGTTTTTCAACTTTTTTATTAGAATAAAGTTTTGCAATCCGCTTGTGTTTGTTGCCTTACTCAATTGCCTTCATTTATTATTTAAAACGCTTATAATTTGTTATATTTTACAAAGATTCTCTTCTTTCGCTCAATTCCGTTTTATGTTTTACTTTCTACTACAGTTTTGCTTGTTTTCTTCACCACTACCAAATCACACTTAGTTTCCATATAATTTCACTTATTATTTAATTAAAAATTTCACTGCAATTAGCGTATAGGGTTTCGCCTTAATTAGTAGCTTTTTTGCTGTTGTTGCACAAACCGTAAAGGGCAAAATGCCAGCCTGAAAACACACACACGCGCACTCGTGCTAAATGTGTCACGCTTGTAATTTTTTATCAGCACAAAAAATCTTAGTAATAATTTATAACAAAAAACAATAAAAATATGATTATACTTTTATAATACAGCGTTCTACTGCTGACCGCTATCCACAATTACATATAATTTATATTATATATGTATGTACATATAACTTCGGTTGTTGATAGCCGGCGAAAATAAATGTCGTCAAACTGCAGCTTGAAGCGGCGATAATAATTAACTGTGCACAATTGTCACGTACTGCGTATTGATTAAGAACTTTTCGGCGTTAAAATTAAACGTTTAATTAATTTGCTTTCACTTTAGACTTTAGTTAAATTTGATTAAAACTTGTAACGCTTTCATGTGTGTTAATTTTTTTGTTTTGCTCTTTTAATTGAAATTTTCAATATACAAAATTCTTTTTTCCGGTGACTGTCCGTCGCACGACTGCAACCAAAAACGGCACTAGACTAAATGTCAGTCAGTGAAATTCTTTTCAATGTGAACCAGCCCCAGCGGCAAGCGGCAAAAGCAACAGAGCAAGAAAATACGCACACACAGCTACACACACAGTTAAGCGAAGCGTGCGCTCACCGCTGTCAGTGACTCCATCGCAAAGCCAACGCGCGCCTACCTTTCAGTGCTCGTGTGCTCGCCGCATATCCATACACACCACCACCGCCACATATGCCATGTCCGAACAAGCGGATATACACATACTTAGAAATAGCGGCCTGACGGCGCTCAGTGAACCCATTGCGGCTGCTGAGCGCGTGTGTAGTGGTGAGTTGGCGCTGGCGGTCGTTGGCGGTGTTGGCTGGTTCGCAGCGCTTTGTGGCCACAGCTGTTGTGAGCAACAAGTGAGCGGCGGCGCGCTCTCAATGCAATCGAAAAAATCGCCATAATAAAAGCAAGAAAAAGTGGAAAGTGTGGAGTAAGAGCGTTGCTATGTTGGTGGTGGTGCGCCTCGACATATGTATATATATTTATGTATGGGCAGTGCGACCGTTGTAGTGGTGAGAACGCGCTCTTAACTTTGACTTTTGCATTTTGTAAGTGAAAAACTCCCGCTGGAATGGGTTTGGCAATGCTTACGGGAAAGGCCGTTTCAAGGCGTTTGATGGCGCGTTGTAGCGCGTTGTGTTTCTGTGGTTGTGTGCTACACTCAGCGTCCGCAGTTGGACGTAATTGTACTATTTAATTGGTAATTTGTGTAGTGAGTGCGGAAATCGCTCTCTTTCTTAATAGAACGCACTACTCTCTTATTATAAAAGACATTTTTTGATTTAGTTAAAATATATGTAAAAGTTTAAGCGAGAGCTGTGTGGAGTTGCACGCTTGTTTGAAGTCGTTAGAGCTGGTATTAATGATTATTAATATTTATACCATGAATAATACAATTAATTATTTTCTCTTCCAATTATTGAGATCGCCGATACGGCATATAGTTTCCAGGCAAACTAACCAATCAAAGCAAGTTCTTATGAGGAAAATTGTTTCAGAAATCACTTTTCAAGGCAACGCTGTAATCTCCGAAGAAATTATACAGATCAAACCACTATATTATATAACTGCCATGCAAACTGACAGCTCAAAATCAAGATCAAAATTCTTGTATAATCTTTTATGCTATAAGAAATGCACCTGCGAAGATTTTTTCTTGCTTTTTTTCAGTTTTCTTTTAAGATTTGTTGAGATTCTCTCTTGCCCCTGCCATTTTTCAAATCCCGCCTTGATTCATAGAAAGTCATCACTGCATTGAAACTATGTGTTTCCTAAAATGGCAGACTCTCTGAGTCAGCTTAATGTTGTTGTCAAACAGCAATAACAACAAATAATACAGCGCATACTTTCACAATGGGTTGACGATCGTTTTAAGTTACACACAGCGACTTTAGTTAGTAAATTCCCTCCAAGTCCTTACTCACCCCAACATCTGATATCACACATCCCTTAAATATTCTTACTAATAACTACTGCACACACATGTTTACATCTATTATCAGCGCCTAAACCGCCTCCTTTTTGAATTCTTTTAGTAACTACCAACAACTGTAATCCCTTCATAATTCTCATTGCATTTCAAGAAAATTAATGTGATTTCTTTGTAGCCCGCTGTATTTGTTATTATTGCTAGCTCGTCAATCGCTTATCACTTACACTTATCAGCGTCGCTCGCCGCTCATTTGCATTTCATTAACAACGATAGGGCTAGCATTATCAGCATATAAGGGAAATCACTTACGTGCATACCAAATGCAACAAACACTGACGGCATGCAGTTGGACGGACAGACCGCTGTATGCGAGTATCACATGCAAGCATCTCATGCCTTTGATAAAATATAGGTTGCCTTGTAAATTTAAGAGCAATTGGGTTGAATTTGACGTCTGGCTCTTAGCTTTTAAGAGCGCAGTTTGGTATGCATTTTTTGCGTATTTGTTTTTGTTTTATATGTATTTGTATTTAACCTGTTGTTAACAGTTTTTGCCGGTCTCATGCCGGCAATTGTGGCACATACACACTACTACAGGCATATATGTATATATGCGAGTACTTTAACGAGATATTACTGTGTGCTTTTCACACTGGCTGCAAAAGAAGGGTGGCCAACGCTTAAGGAATATTTTATACATTTGCATAAAAACTGTTGTATATACATATGTAAAAAATAATAAATGTTTTCTAAAGTTTTCATAAAGCTGAATAACTTTAAATTTAAATATAGAAATTATAATTCTGATGGAAAACCCAAAATCGACCTGAAAAAATTATCATTTCGAAATTTTAAGAAATACTTCGAATTAAAATGTTTCAAAATCCGTAGCAGGTGCTATAGAGAGATGTATAACAGAGATATTTATCAAATTTAAATTTCAATTTCCAATAACGCTCTAATCGAAAACACCTATTACCTTAACATAGCATAACTACATTATCTTAAAATAAACACCCCAATAACATAAAAATATTATTAATTAAAGTTTGGTTCACGTTGGCAACCCCTTTGTTATTGCCTACAACGATTTACAAGAAGTTATTCAACTTAACTAGTGTACTGTGACTATTCAAACAGAGTCTACTTGACGTTGGCTTTTATCCATTTTAGGACAAGTTAACACTCCCAGCAGCAATTGTTTTAGCCACTGAAGTAGCACAAAATCGGTAGTATAACCATTGCGCTGTGGGAGCGGGCGTGATTTCTAGACATTTTTCACAATGCGTTTTGCTAGCCAAACGGCCTTCAGTGAGCTCATGAGCTCTCAGCAATTCGTATGCGCGCTCATTACTGCCTCTTAGCAGGCTTCATGCAAGAGCTTGTTGAAGAAACTGCATTGCGCTCTGTTAACAACATTTGTTAATTATGTTTGTATGTATGTGTGTTTAATTTTAATTGGTATGTGTATGAAAAAGTAGTTTCTGCCAAAAATTTGCAACGCTTGTAATTTGATTTTTTATTATTCTCTTTTTTTGCAGCTAGACACATAAATGCTGAGAAATCAAGAAAATATGCGTGCATTTGTTGGTGTGTCTGTAATCGAGTATCCGCATTCACAATACCACATTCTTGCCACTTAAGCGCGATCAGCTAGCTGGCAGCAGTAACCTCCGTTGTTATATGCAGGTATGTGTAAATGTATGTATTTGTGTTATGCATGCAGTTTTAGTAGTTGCATTAAGTAATTTTTTTTTTACGCTCGTCACTCATAAGTGTTATAAATATTAGGGTTGTCCCGTGAATGTTTATTTTGTACGATTTTGGTCTAATGATCTTCCTCGAAGACTGCGTTAAAGTTAGGTTAGGTTAGGTTAGAGCAGGCTAAGGAGTCGATACTAACAAGAATATCGCTTAGACAGCTTAGAACTAGTTCCGCTGTGTTATTTAAAAATCCTATAAAATAGATCAGGAAAACTTTACAAATCGACAAAGCACTTTGAGCTTATCACATGAATTTGTAGAGACGGCTAAAGCCAGTTTCGGCTTTATTTGATAAGATATCTTGACGATGTTTGGCACGGATTATTATTCAAAACAGCACTATTTTCTCTGGAGAAATTGTACAGATCGGTTCACTACAGCACATATCTGCTATACAAACTGACTGGTCAAAATGAAGATAAAGATTTAAGTACCCATTTTTTCTATATGAAATGCAGCTGTGTAGGATATTATAGTTTCGGTGTAGAGCAAAAAAAGCCCAGATCCTCTTTTTGAGGTTTTTTGTAGTATATCCTCCGAATCGTTATAAAGCTATAAATCATTAACATCACTCTTTTATTTATTACTTAACCCAAGTAACCAAAGTGGTATGTACTGATCATTTTCCAAAGGTTTAGAGATCCACACACCAATATCAATGATTTGGCTTGTATTAACTACAAACAAACAACTACCAATAGCTGGTTAAACCCTATTGCTCGCGCATTACTCATAATTCCTAAACAGTTTATGAAAAGATTGAGTACAGTTTAAGCCTATAATCAATTAATTTTGGAGCACTTTGATTTTATTACACAAATTAAATGAAAAGTAATTAAATTTGCTTTAATTATTGCTATATGCGCACAACTTTTTCCTAGCATTCTTTCGGCAACAAATTTTCTATGCTAATATTCGACTCGCGTAGCATACATAAAATACCGCAATTTTCGTATTCGTATTTGTGCCGCCGGTTAACCTGTTTTTGTCACACCATCAAGACAATTGAACAGCCAAGTTCACCACTGCCATATGTTTGTATGTATGTATATATGAGCACTCGTGGTTATACATACTGGTACTCGCACATATTTAGTATTTCACGCGAGTTCTACTTCGGTCGCGCAGCCAATTCGTGCGACAAATTTTTATACATTTTTTATTCTAATTTTTCTAGCTGTTAGCGCAATTCTTAAAACGTCTGCAGCCCTCGCAACACCTCATTCGGTGGCAGCGGCTGCCGCTGACGCTCGTCTTTTAAGCCATAAACTGGCTTTGCTCATTTTGGCCAACTTTTTCGAGCTACTTACTGTCAAAGTAGACATACACACACACACACATGCGGAAAGCTAGCAACAGTGGAGTAGCGGCATTTTTTGTTCGCTTCTCTTTGGGCCGGCATATTAGTTAGCTGTCGTCACTGTCGTGGTTTTCAGGTGTTTGGCACGTTGGCGGAGTGCCCGCTGGAACACGACGTTTTCTGGCGTACAACTATACGACTTACTATTTTCTTTGGCACTGCTATATTCAGTAAACCGTTTCCGACTAGCCACTGCCTAGCGTTTGAAGTTAGAATGTAGCACTTTGGGCATTTCCGTGTGATTCTGGCAATTCATTTTCATTAATGCTGCTCACTGCTTGCGCTTCTCTCCAATTCTAAGCGTTTATGGCTAGAAAGCAGCTGTTAATTTCGTGTTTCTATTATATTTTATTAGTGTATTTTGTTTTGTATTTTTTTCGGGGAAGCGGAACTGGCTATGCAGTCGTTCGCATTCGGCAAATTTTCACTATATGCGAAATGTTCGTGCTTTTTGGTAATACCCAAAGCGCTGCCGCTTCTCATTACCGGATTCGTTTAGTGCTTTTTAATTTAATTCACATTTTTTGTTGCGTTATTTTTTGCGCTTTTCAGTTATTTGAAATTAAATTGTATTCAGTTTGTGGTATTAAGTGCATGTGAAGTGGTTGTTCCAAAATTAAAATGCCAAAAATTTCAAATGTATCTCACACACATTTTCAACATTTTACTATAAAAGTTACCATTAAGTATGTCTGGGTAACTGAAAATATTTGAATTTAATTTAGATCCGGTTTTGAATTGCATTTATGCAGAATACGAGTATAAACTTGCATGATTCAGTTGCTAAGCAATATTGGCAATAAAATGTGTATTTTATAAATGTATATATGTGTGTGTATGGATATTGAAAATATATGCAGAGAAAGTGAGAACTGTATAGAAAAATTACGTCAGACTATAGGCATCCGTTTTTTCCATTTCTTTTCCTGTTCTGCGCTTACTATTTGTTTTTTTTTTTAATATAACTCAATGAAATATTTCTACTAGCAAAGATCCAGTGTAGTCCACCTTGAGTCCTTTAATATATTTTAACTAAGAAGTAGGCCTTAAACTCGCTGACAGTAAGCTCAAAGCTATTTTTATTTGTGGCCTCACGAGTAGTCAGCTTATTTCCCTAACTTAACCTAATCTAAAAAGCAGCTCGACAAAATAGATAATAAAAGTGTAAAAGACCGTTATATATTTCTGTTTTTTTTTTTTTAAGTTGTAAACACGACAGAGTTGCTAAGTCGAAAAAACTGTTTCAGTAGATATTATGCAATTTATGAACCCGGGAAAATATTATAAACGAGGGTATAGTGTTTTTTGCGATTATAACCGAGTGTTATTTATTGCCAAAGGGCTTTCAATGCTATGCTTTCTACAACAAAATATGCGATTTGAGTCTCTCTCTCTATTTCACATTCTGATTTCATGCTTTAACCAGAGTAAAGCTATAACACGAGTGATATACGCATATTCGTTACGATCTAATGTTAAATCAGTGCCTAGAGGCACAATAAAACCTAAATTGTGTTAAAATATAGGCATATACATATGTAAATATATAATATACAACATACATAAATATAGCGAGAATGCAAATAAATATCACATGTAATTTTCGGGAATGAAATTGAAAAAAAAAAACAAAACGCAAATTAACACGCGCAATCGAGCAGGCCAACATCAAATGGAAACCGGTCTATCTGGAATAAATTTCATTACGAAATTGAAAAATTGGACGAAAGTGGTAAAAAAAATATTATGGAAGAAGGAAAAACAAGAAGAAAAAAAATGTTACTGCGCGCGCTGTGTACTTGAGAAAGTCAGAAGTTCATAAAATCGGTGTGGTCGACCAAAAAGTGGGAGGATATAAATTACAACAAACGCCAGAAGCATTTTAAGGCTTTTGTAGAGTTTTTTTCTTTTTTGCTTAATTTGCGGTCATTGGCCAACAACGAAAATCTGGCAATTTGTATGTGGTTTGCCATGTAGAGTTTCATAAATTTTAATTCCACAACAGATCTTCGCCGAATTCTTGATATCAGCACCAGGATTGCTTTTATTAAAGTTTTATGGATTTTTTTGGCAATCATTTTGTTTTGTCTCATATGTAGGTGCTTCAACGCATGTATGTACGTATGTACTAGTGCTAAGTTTAAACCGACGATATCTGAGTTCTATGGGGGAATCTATACCTCAATACATATATGTTCATATAAATGCTTGAATTCTAATATAGCTTTCATCTGTCCACTATACGAGTATAATCTAGCTTTCAATGCAGTGACTCGACAAAATCTCAAGTACCAGAGCCATGTGAAAGACTTCTACCTATACAAATACACACACACACATATGTACTATATTCGTGTAGTTGAATGCAGAGTTTCGGCATAAACGCATTGCTACAATATCTTCAACGGTGATCGTGGAATGACCAGCGTCCATTCAAAAGTCGTAATTCATAGAATTCCTCATATAAATGTTGCTATGTGCGCATGTATCTGGAGGCACAAGTACCGCTCGTCATAAGAATAGAAGTGATTAAGAAGAAAACATTTCTGCGGAGTGGTGTGCGCGGTAAGCTGTAATTGCTATGTGATGCCATCAGAAACTTGTTTCAACTGGGACTTTCTTCTTTTGCGAAAAAAATGCAGAGTCCAATACAAACTCGCACACAAACATACTAACTAGTACATGAGCGCACCATTTTTCACACGACTGTGGTGTTGGTGTTACGTGCCAGTTCGCCAAGCATCAAAATTCGTGCTTATGTATGTATGTACGTATAAGCCAAAACAATAAAATTAATACGCGAAAAATTGAAAAAAAAAACATATTGGCAACAAATGCCAAAAACGCCAAAAGGGAATTGTAAAACTTCATTCAGCGTTTTTCTCTCTTTATTGTCACTGACTTACCGCCTGCTTAACTTTCTCGTCTGCTTTTTCGTTAATATATATGAATTTTCAATGGTTATTTTTGTTGTTTCTTTAACTGACTGTTCGTTGTTGCTTAACAATCTTAACTGTAGCATATTTTGTACGGTATCATTTGAAAATCAGCGTACTTTCAAGTACCCTCCATTGTACTTTATGAGTACACTTGCGTGCTTTTATTTCTATTTTTTTGTGACGTTTTTGTTTTCTTCAAAAATTAATAAATCCACTACCAAAGGTTTGCAGGTTTGCATATTTGTTAGCTTACACTTATGGCGGCTACACATGCCATTTTATAGCGCCTGCAGCGATTTGATACCATAAATTAAAGAGTACAGTAATCAGTAACAGCATGAAGAATTGAAAGGAAATGTCCATAATTTTTATAAAATTTTATCACATTCGTGGCATTTTTGTTGCATTAAACTAATAATAAATGCTGATAATATTTTGTTAATAAACAGCTTCATATATTAAATTATTTAAACAACTAAATCTCTCTGGTTGCAGGTGCAATTTATGGTAGAAAATTTGAATCACACACGTGATTATTTTATCAAAATTTTTAAAAGAATAGTGCTGGAAATTTGCCATCCTTAGTGATCTAGACTTTTGCTGCCGTTTCTCATTGTTCAGTGTTTCAAGCGACAATTATGAAACTTCCTTCACACTATTTCCAATCCAAATACATATGTAAAATTCTGAGTTATCGTTTAGCGAATAAAATAATATTCTTATTTAGGAAAACGAACTGAATATCTAATAAAAAAGACTTAAAAATAAATATCGTGTTTAACTACTCTTTGAGGTCGTTCACCAGTTAGAACAAAGCTTGAATTTGTTAGTTTTCAGGCCGTTTATGAATACTACTATGACCAAAAATTAGTAAGACTTTGTTCATATATAGTTTTAAAATTCTTAATTTATTCTTCAGAATATATGTCGTTCCCCTCAAAGTAATACCCTTGGCCTCAATACTGCCTCATAACTGTCAACATAACCTTGATTTTTGATCTGCTTTCACGTGATTTTTTTGGCTTCCGCTCACCTTTGCCACAATTTTCGGCCGATTGATCGTCTGTTTCCAGGTCCTAAGCATAGATCCAAGACTCCTCGCTAGTAATAATACGTTTCATGATATCTTGGTAATCGGAAAGCATTGTTTCACAGAGGTTAACTCGCGGATGTTTTTCGAAAAAATTTAGTAATTTTCGTACTAGTCTGAGGCCCAATTATTCTTTCAAAATGGTTTTCACCGATCCTTTCGATATTCCAACGATGTCAGTAGGATCTCTTACTTAAGATAGCCAGTTGCTATGTTAAAAATTGTTACAATGCTTGAATTCTTAGTAGTTTCTGTTTCTTCTGTTTGCTGGGAATGCTGATCCGATTTAGTTATTCTGAAATACAACGCTGCCTATTTCCGAATACGAGCAATCGTTTAAGAACCGTCGTACCATTATATAATTTTGAGAGTCGATGCGATATCTTTTCACTGCTGTTTTGCTATGAAATCTTAGTCAGAGCTATGTTTCCAAAAAAAATAATGAAGATGACATATTTATGGTAGATAGAGTGGTTGTCGTACGATGCACCTAGGCTTTTAGGAGATCTTTAGGATGCCCTTTGTGATATATTTATGGTTATGAATATTTATTTTAATTTTTGTTGTAATCATACTCAAGCCAATATCGTAGCGCAATTGTAAATATGAATAATTGAGGGCATAATTTATTAGTCCCTCTCAATCTTAGTAATTAAACATCAAAAAATATTTTTTTTTGTCCACATATGCACACGTTGCGACCCACTGTACTTCAAATAACAAAGCTCTTGTAATGAATGAATAATGTAAAAGGTACTTGCACTCGCTTCAACAAATAAAGTAACTGGCAAACATTCAATCAAACACGTTTCCTCACACACATACACAAACACATGTACATCTTATACGAAGAAATGCTTCAAAATATGCATATATACATATACATATTGTACATATATATATATATATGTATATTTGCAAGATTGTGTATAAGTAATATATAACAATCTAAAAATAAATGTTATACGTGTGTGCAGAGTGTAGAGTACCGCAATTTTAGCCCATAAGCAAGAAACCACTTGTTGATTTTTAATCTGCACACAAACGAAATTTCAGCCCAAAAAAGCACAAAACATTGCTAAAAATAATACTAAGGGAGGCAAGCTAAGCAAACGAGCACAAAAGCAAGAGAAACAACGAAAACGTGCTCTTAAGAAAACTTGTACAAAACAGCTACCTATATGCTATTGCAGCTCTTAGCTGCTGAAGTGACAGTAAGTTGGGGCGTGCCGCGCCCACATTATTCGAGCGCTCGAGTGAGCTTTCTCGGCGTGCGGTATACCGGGAGCAATCACTCGCCAAACTGTTCACAAGTTGATGGATCTTTTGACATTTGCTGCTGCTTGATTATGTGATTGCTGTTGGCTTTACTGGCTTACTTTGTTATTGTTGTTTTAGTTAATCTTGTGTCATCGGCGTGTTGTTATTGCTATTGTGTGTTGTGTTCTTGTTGATTTTTGTTTATGTACCTATTCGTTGAAAAACTACAGTTAGCCCATGTGACGACTTTGGGCAAACAAATGATTCATTCATTATCATCATTTGAGGCACCGGCACAGTGACGATAACGACGGGTTTATGCAATTTATGCATATTCACAATATGTGTGTGTGCTCGCATATGTATGTATATGCATGTATTAGTGCATTTCTAAGAAATTTATTTA